>NC_056738.1:427571288-427601288 GCF_019279795.1 Protopterus annectens | reverse complement strand
TACTGTAACAATGACTGTCTGGACTGAGAGTCTGCAAACTATTTAGCCAGAAGAATATTATCACTGTGACAGCTTCTGTTTTTTTTAAATCTAGTAATCATATCTGTAGACAATTTTTCACATTCATAAGCATCAGAGCAAATATATTTCAGTCTTAGAAATTGACTCTTGGGAATACTACTAATCACATGCTTACAATAGCAACTTGAGGCTAATAAAGAATTTTCATGATATGGTTTAAGAACAAGGTAGTACCCAGGTAGCCATCACCATTCTTAGTAACATCCAAAAATGAAAGAGCAACAAGATGGTATTCATGTGTAAATTCAACACCCAATTTATTTTTATTTATATAAGCTACAAATTCCATGAGATCAGGGCAGTTCTAATGACCAAATTAACCGTCAATCATCTAAATAAAATTGCCACATGTCCATATCATATAAATATAAATTGTAACTAGAATTAGATATGAGCATATCTTACAAACAGTCCATAAAAACACTGACATATATGAGGGCAAAAGTAGTCCCTGTAGCCGTACTGCAAACCTGTAAATAACATTGACTGCCGAAGAAAAAAACACTCTTTGTCAAAACAGGTTCCGCCAAACACAAAATAAAAGTGTTGAAACCATGGCATTATAGTTAAGATCTGAGCCAATATTAGTGTGGAATGCTAGTATGCAATAATTTAACATATAAACTGCAAAGAAACCACTCTTGTTCTAATTGGACATCCTGAACAAGCTGTAAAAAAATTGTAGTATCCTGTAATTCCGAACATGCCATAAACAGCAAAGGAGATAAAACTTGTGCCAAAAACTGTGAAAAAGGCTCAGTTAAAGAACCATGTCCACTAACTACTGCTCTACTCGGTAGATTAATAAAATTTTTATGTACTTTTGCCAGTAAATATAAACTCTGTCTTGCAGGTTTATGGTTATTATCTTAAGACTAATAATGCCCTCTTTCATTGCTGATATAAAAGAATCAATTTCTTTCTTAAAAACAACTGTAGGCTCAGTAATCATTTTTTGATAGTAAATACCCTTGTTTAGTTGGCTTAACTCATCTTAAGCATAATAAACTGCATTCAGAGAACTTCCTTTGTCTACACTAGTAATAACATTCTTGTCATTAATTAATTTGTTCAGTGAATAGTAATTGGGGGTATTATTTCCTCCAGGAATGAATGATTTTGATTTTTGCACTATGTTTAATCAAATACACTTTAATTGTAATGACAATTTTTTTTTCATGGGGTCAATGTTATTTAAATTAATATTTGATATGGCTGCCAGTTCAGATACTGAAGAAGGGGCTTAGGCTCTGGAACTGTTTTTTTTTTCTTTTATTGTGGTTGTACAGCAACATCTTTACTGGATTAAGAAGAAGTATATGGTTGCAACCACTTTTTTACCTCCAGTTGCTTTTTGGTGCTAGATATTGTTATTGTCATGGTTTCTATTTTCATGCACATCTAACAACTGAATTCCATTCATTACCTTTGGGATTGTGAAGGAAGAAAAGCTATCAGTGCTTCCCGATGATGTAATTCTGTACATTACTAACCCCACAGCAATATTCCAGTTCTATTTCCACTATTAAGGAAGTATCAGGAAACTTCAGGATATAAGATAAATTAATCTAAATAAAAGTTTCTTTGGGGACATGTTAAAATGAGATTCCTCGGAGTGTGTATCAAAAAGAAGGTAGGAAAACATCTAAAGACATGTGTAAAGATAAAAAAAAAAAGGTAATGAGGCAGATAAAACAATGGTAACTGTTTAATATAAAGATAGTCAAATTTGGGTGACGAAAATGTTCGGGTTCCTGTCATTTCACTGACAGCAGTTTTGGTGAATGTAAAAAGACTGAAGAATATTCACTACGGCTACTTTTGCTGATAGTGGAGTTTTCCACTTTCTCCACTGTTCTGCGACTTTGGAGTTGGCATAAGTTCAAAGGATGTGGGGGCATCCCCCCACAAGGGGTGTTCATGGGATTTTCCCCATTAAAAAAAAAGGTGCTGCTTGGAGGTTCGGAGAAAGTATTTTTAGCAAATATTTTTTCTGAGGTTTTTTTTTTTTTTTTTATACATTAGCCAAAATGTTTCTGATTACTCAACATAAAATTAGTACCTTGGATATTATATACTGGACAGGCACATTTCACTTGCTTAAAGGGAATTTATCTGTCAAAAATGTCCTAGTGTAAACTGGGACTACATGATGCTCCCATATGAAAAAATGGGGGCTTGGACTCCCTTATCTGTTTTACTGTACAGTAACACAAATGACACGTATTTATCTGACATAGATAAGGGTACATAGCCCCAGATGGAAGCAATTAGTGAAACTGCTGGTGGATAAGCTAGAGAAGACATGGATTTTCATTGCAATTTCAAAAAGAAAATAAGGACAGGCAATTGAAATTTCATATGTATGGTGAATGGAAGGACATTATGAAACTACATCCAGTCAAGGAGTGAAAAGTTGAAATATTACCAATAGACATGAAGACAAAGGGAAAAAAGATAACACCTAAAATTTAGCCACAATAACTTGGAGAAAATTGAACACAGAACTATGTTATTATGACCAGCCAACTTCAAGTCCAAACTGGCCACATCTACTAGAGACAGTCATAAGGCCTTCTTCACATATCTTCGCAATTTCAAAGGAAGCACCCAGATCTGTTCAGAACTGGCGGTCAAGGACACCACATTCACAAATGCTGTAGATATAGCCAATCTACTGGCTGACAGATTCAGTGAAAACTTCTCCCGTCTGTCCCACCATTAGTAAATCAGGACATCCCCAGTAACTACCCCCCACCCCTTATCTCTAGGGAACAGGTCATCACTGCCCTCTCAAAGGCAGAAAATAAAGCCCCCATGGGACCATATAACATCCCAGGCTGCATCCTACATGAACTCAGGCACGAACTTGCAGCACCATTAGGCACTCTATTCAACCAAAGCCTGAGTATCAGCTTTGTCCCAGCTGAGTGGAGGACAGCCACTGTCATCTCTTTACACAAAGGTGGAGCCTCCACCGATCCAGGAAATTATAGCTCCATCAGCCTAACTAGCCTGATCTGCAAGGCCATGGAACGGATTATCATGGACCTCATTAACAGGGACATTGGCAACCTCCAAACACAGTTTGACTTTGTCAAGGGGAGGTCATGTCTGTTAAATCTGGTCGACTTCTTTGAGACAGTCACTAAAGCCATGGACGAGGGGAAGATGGTGCACACCACCTATCTTGACCTGGCCAAAGTCTTTGACACTATTCCCCACTCAGGCATAGTAGATAAACTCTCTCAACTAGACATCAATCCATATGTTACCAGATGGGTAGCCAACTGGCTCACTGATAGAACCTACCTAATCAAAATAGGGGAAGCCACCTTAAGCAGTAGACCCGTAACAAGCGGCATGCCCCAGGGATCAGACTTGGGGCCTCTGTTATTTAGGATATACTTCTCTGAGGTGCAGGCCAAAACCAGGGCTATGGCTGGGCACAGTCATCAATTCCTCAATTCATGTGGACATCCTCCAAGTGGGTCTTACCCAAACAAATGATTGGTGCCAGAAACATGGTCTCAAACTGAATGCCAAAAAATGCATTATTATCTCCTATGGTGAGAGTGATGTCCCCATATATTATCACATTAATAACAACGTCCTAAGTACACAATCAGTATTGAGGGGATTTGGGCACCCATGTTGATAGCAAACTGACTTTTGATCACCATGTTGCATCCGTTGTATGGAAAGCTTTCTAAATGGCCCACCTCATAAGTAAGGGTATCTCATCCATGGCCAAAGAGGCCATAACATCCCTGTATTCTTCCCTTATAAGGCCAATTATTGAGTACAATGCCCCCTTCAGTATGTATTTTGCAAAGTACATGCAGCAACTGGAGAGACCACCGAGGTTCCTCACCAGGAGAATCCAGGAACTCAAACATCTACACTACACAGATAGGCTAAAAGTCCTGTCCTTCTACTCAGTTTCATACAGACTCCTCAGAGCAGACTTCTGTCTGGCATGCAAAGCAATCTCAGACTCTGTCTTGATGGGACTGCAGCATATCTGCAAGTCAAGCTCCACTCGAGCAACCCGTATGCAAGACCTCAACCTGGTCTGTGATATCAATAGGACTTGTTGGAGGGACAGATTTGTGTCCCAGTGACTCCCCCATCTGTGGAACAGACTCCCTCTCCATGTCAAGCAGAGTACCTCATTATTCCTTGTTAAGTGCAACCTGGATTAGTGGATGAGAAACAAAAAATACACCCCCGGGATTCTACCTGTGTCCCTGCTGGACAGGGGCTTTGGTGCTGACTTGTCTAAACATGGGCTAAACTCTTGGCTAGGCTTATAACAGTCTCAGAGCCAATAGCGTAGTAACCTCCTATGATCCTATGATGGGGAAATTAACAAATGGGAGAATATTAAAGGGAGCCTAATTTATTAAAAAAAATCATAAATTGGCATATATGGGACTAGGGGAGGAAGGCAGAAAATCCCTCAGATGTGAAAAAGGAGGAGGAATGGGAACTTCCATGTTGGCTGAATTGATAGCTAAAGCAAGAACAGAAAGGGCATCTAAGAAGAGGTTAATAAGTAGAACATACTATGCACTATTAGGATCATAATACCTAAAGGGAGACAATATAAGGAAGAACTGGAATACAAGACTAAATATACAGATATTAGCATTACAATTGAAAGAGCTATACCTAGTGCTAAAAATGCCACTAAACCAAATAATATTAACATTTTCTGAATGGAAATGTTTACACAGATTATTTTTATATACTTAGTAAACTTATTAAGATGTACCCATGGGTATCAGACAAATTCTGAACTTGTAATGTAGGAACGGTGAGAAACTGGGAACACATACTTAAGGAATGTGAAGAGTTGGAGCACATTAAGCAGGATACATAACAGGTTTTGACATATATCTTTAGAAAGGAGGCACAAATGTAAAAATAAGCAATATTCCACAGCTGCCATCCTAACCTGCAAAATCACAGAACAGTGTCAGGTATTAGTTTTGTTACTGAAAAAATCATCCCCAGGTAATGGAGCACTAACAAAAAACAAACAAAAAATATTAAAGATTTTAAAACACTAATAGAAAAGGTAAAGGGAAAAGCACTGAACCAGAAATGCATAATAAATCAACAAACAGAATAGTTCACGACGAATAAAAATATATAACAAGCTTTCACATACATAAAGCTAAAAATCACAGTCAGTTATTCAATCTATTTATTTATTTATTTTACATTTG
Source organism: Protopterus annectens (assembly GCF_019279795.1). Classification (NCBI taxonomy): domain Eukaryota; kingdom Metazoa; phylum Chordata; order Ceratodontiformes; family Protopteridae; genus Protopterus; species Protopterus annectens. The sequence goes on along the minus strand of NC_056738.1, from coordinate 427,595,973 downwards.
TTGACCGGGATAATCCAACTGGATACATGCCCATTTTCAGCGGAGGCCCGGGGAGAAAAGCTCCAAGATAATAATACACAATGAACATTTAGTAAATGCTAGTTTCAAGCAGATTACAGTCATAAGCAATACCAGCATTTAGCACATATAGTACTTATTATAAAACACTTTACAAAAGATAACATTATTTTCAAAGTTAAACATGCATAACATTACATTCAGGTTTAAGACACACTGAGCAACAGTTATACAACTGACCTTCCAGAAATGGAGTGGTAGAAAAAAGTTAGAAGTAGTTGAAGGTAAGGCACCTAAGAAATAGAGAGATTACCAGTTGAGGTTAGTGCAATGACATAACCAATGAGTTCTGAAGTATTTCTTGAGTTTGTTTTTGAATGGAGTTAGTGAGGATTCTAGGGTTAAGTCATCTGGGAGTGTGTTCCATATTTTTCCAACAGCTGAGTAGTTGGATTTGTATGTTTGAACTAAGAGTCTAGTGTATGATCGCAATGGCCGGGTGCTGGTGTAGGGGCTGATAATATTTTTAGTGCAGATGTATTTTCTGGTTGGTAAAGGACTTTATGGGACACTATTAGCTGGTTGAACTGCAGTAGGCTTGGCAGTTCAAGCCATCAATCTATGAATCACGTAACTAATGCTTTCAGTTCCTTTGTTTCAGAATAGGCTTAAGGGGACAGAATTCATTAATTCCAAGTACACTTGTAGCATTAAGTCTACTATTCCATTTGTATTCAAGAACTTCTGTTCTTTTTATAACATCCCCTATCCTAATGCCATTTAAAGCTAATTGCAGTAAAAAAAATAAAATTATGATGAGCATCATTCAAAGAAATATGTTTAGCTAAAGCATCCATAGTATTCAATTTATATATATATATATATATATATATATATATATATATATATATATATATGCTGTGCTATTTTATCCCACAATCTCCTAGTAGTTTTCCCCATATAAAATGATGTGCAAATTTGTACAGTGAGGCAGGTAAACTAAATTCATGCTGTTACGATCAGAACAATAAAAAGATTTATAAACACAGTTGGTTATAGGGTGTTTAAAATAGGACACAGAGTCAACATATTGACAATAATTACAAGTTCCATTTAAGATAGTCATATTCACAACCTTTATATCCTCTGTAGTTATACTTATCCCTTTATAACATAGCTGTCTTTTTAAATTAGGCTTATTTTTATGTACTACTCTGGGGGTGGGACCTATAATCTCAGTAATCTCTGGTGATGCTAATAAAATTGGCAAATTATCTTTAACAATGTTAACTATAGACATACTATTACCAGTACACATCATAATATAAGGAAGACTATTATTATCCATAGCAGCATCACTAATCCCTACACTTTCAACAGAATTAAAATAAGGACACATAGTATCATTTCATTGTTGCTCAACCTCATTCACGGCTTTATCTATCTCATTTTGAATAAAACCACATCTCAGAAAATCAGCAGACATCGGAATTGCCTAAACATAGTAAAGTCTTACTGTGTCTAATTATGGTGGCTGCCAAAAAAGCAATTACTAGAAAATGGAAATCAAAGTCTAGACCAACTTTATTAGAAGTAGTGAATATAGTAATTGAGATAAAACAACCGGAATTGGGATCTTTAGAAAAGGGAAGGAGCAAACTACATAGAAAAATGAGCTATATAATGCTCAACTGACAATGACTAGAATGTTTATAAGTGATTAGTAATGTTTACAACTACAGTTGTTTCAATGGTATCTGTGATGTAAACTGTTTACAACTAAAGTGATTTCTTTTTGTATGTTTTTCATTTATATAAATGTAAGATTGCCTTTGTCACATGTGGAAATTTAATATAGATGTTGAAAAAAAAATCATCAGACACATTCTTCACCTCTAACGCAAAGGAAATATTATTGGATGTTAACCTTGATAGTCTACAAAACCATCCTTTTAAAATATTTTTATATATGTAGCATGGATGCATACTACTGTGATATAAATACCCATTTCTTCTAGTATCCTTCTTATTTATTCTATTATCTAAACGGTCTAGTTCATTTCTATATATGGATACATCTAAAAAATGAATATTCTCATATGATTTATTACATTCAAATTCCAAAAAGGTGATAGCAGAATTCAAATATTGTAAAAAAAAAAAAACTATCAAGTTCATCTTCATTTGAACCCCATATGTCATCTACAAAGCATGCATAATATTGGATATGTTTACATTATGTGTAAATATATAACTCTGCTCTCAATCATACATGACCAAATTGGCATTGGTGTTTGCTAAGGGTGTACCCATAGCTACACCATTCCTTTGTGGAAATTATTTTTTGCCATAACAGAAGAAAGTATTTTCCAGTACTAATTCAAGTAAAGTACAAGTTGTGTTAATAAAATTATTACTATTATTTCCATTAGCACTCAAAATATTCCTAATAGATGAAATTCTGCCATCAATGAGAAAGGATGTGAATAAAGATTTAACATCTAGCAATACAAAAACAAAAGAGGTACCTGAAGTAGAACTATACCATAAATTAAACTACTTAACAAAATCACCTGTATCAATTACTTTCAGTAGTATCCATATATGGCCGTAGTGTTTTTTCCAAATAGATGGATATACATTCCATTAACCATCCCTGCCACGATACTATTGGCTGCATAGGTGGATTATTGAGATTCTTATGTATTTTTAGAAGACCATAAATAGTGAGCAGCAATGGGTCCATAATAGAAAAATAAAATCTGATGTTATATAGGAGTTTAAGTACATGTCATAAATAACTAGCTTAACCTTAGAAACAGCTATAGTAATATCATTTCTAGACAAAGATATATAAGTTGAATCGTCATTCAACATCTTATTCATAGCACTACATTTAGTAATATCCATTACCACAACAGCTCCTCTTTTATCAGCTGGACGTATCATAATATTCTTATTTATTTTTAAAGAATGGAACACTTAAAATTGGTCCATATTTAGATTGCAAAAAAACAATTTTGCATTTCTTACTGTCAAAAAACAATCTATATCAAATTCACCCTTATTTAGGAAAACTGAAAGCAGTGGAGGATAAACTGGCATAAACATACTAGGTTTTTTTACACTTAGCAATGATGTTCCATTCAGAATTAAATGAAGGAAATAACTTTTTCAGGGCAATATTCCTAACAAACAGCCTCAGTTCTGTTAACGTCTCAACAATATCAAGTTACTGAAAAGGTATACAAGATAAACCTTTATTCATCACCTCAAGTTCTTCTTTAGTTAGTTCAGTGCTGGAAATATTAAACATTAAGTGTTGCTCATTGACTGCATCGTGCTGCTAGTCAGCATCTTGTCTTGATTCTTCCCTGTCCCCTTCTTGTTGGATGTTGTTTGAGAATTTCGAAAAGGATGTTGCTGAGAGGGGGCCGGGAGAGAAGGAAAGTATGTGGTATTATGTTTATCAGCATTCACTGGAGCTTCATGAGATGTAGAAATAATTTGGTAGTGAAGGTTGAACCTTGACCTGTTGTCCTTTTATAACCTTCACTTCTCTGGGCCAAATAAAGATGTTCCCGTTTAAAAAATCTGCTCAGTCATGAGCTAACATACTTTTTTTTAGCAATACATCTGTACTTTTCACAGGATGGTCATCTTGTCTTACCTGCATTAAATCCAGTCACAGAAAGATGACATATGATTTGGAACAAAGTAATGTTAGAAAAGGTATGACAAAGCAATTTATATATTTCAGCTTGCATTAAATGGTAATAAATGCCTTCTTATGGCCTACTCTTCTGAAGATAATTCTAGGATATGTAGTGAAACTAAATTTCAGCCTGTAAGTGAATGACTGCATTTAAAATATCACATGCTGCAATAAACATTAAGTAAAAAAATACTTTTTCTACAAAGACTGCTTTAGACCATATTTGCAAGTTGTCTGTCCACACAGTTTGAGGAATGTGATACACTTCTTGAACAGAAAGGGCAAATGTTGACCTGTGTCTGGCATACAAGGCATCCTCCAACCCATTATTGATGGATTTACTGCATATCAGAAATACTCCCTCTAGGGATCTAAACCTCTTCTGCAACATCAAAACAATGGTTTGGATGGACAGGTTTATCTTGCAGAGAATACCGCTGCTATGGAAAAGACTCCCCATCCACATAAAACAAATTTCTTCCCTGTCCATTTTCAAGCTCAACTTAGTTATATGTATAGAAAACAGAAAATTTACGCCAGAACTGCCTCTTGTACTACTAATGGATAGAGGCTGCTCCTAAATGCTTTATCCCATGCACGGGTCCTCTCAAATTATCTACAGTACGATCCCAGTTATTCTCATTGACGGTAATATATAACTATCGACCATGGGATAGGTACAGCCCAGCTATAACCAAATGGAATACATTATTTTAAGCATAAAAAAGGGAAACTGGCTAGGCTAAAAATGGCCCACAAGGGCAGTTAGCCTGGTACTTATCTATGAATCTATAAATCTAAAATTCATCAGCACATAAAGACTTCTTTACTCACATATTCCATATTTTCTACAACCCTTCCTCTCATCATTCTTTTTGGTCAGCACACCCCTACAAAAAGAAAAAGCAGTCCTAGGTACCTGGATTGATAGCTCCCTTTCTTTTGACTTAACCCAGCGAATTACTACTCGTTTATAATAAACATTGAATAGGCCGATTATCACGTACAATGTCCCTCTGGGATGTATCTCACTAAACATATCAAACCATTAGAAACATGCCAAAGGTTCCTAACCACAAAAATCACAAATCTAATATCTGTGAGCTACCAAAACAGGTTGGAAGCTCTATCCTTTTCTTCAGTATTTTATAGACTTCTGAGGGAGATCACTGTCTCACTTACCAACCCATTACAGACCTGACTGTTTTGGACCTCCTGTTTCTTTGCAAGTCCAATATCTCAACCAGTACTAGAACTAGGGACCTAAATCTTTACCAACAGATACATAAAATATGATATTGGGACTGGTTTAAAACCCAATGTCTCCTAAACCTCACAGATAAACATTCCTTACATGTTAGGCAGTGTGACTCACTATCTTTCTTTAAACATAAACTAGATAACTGATTGGCTATCCACAAATTTACTCCAGGACTGACTAGCATGGCTCTCCTGTAGAAACAAGATGTTGCCTGAGGGAGGGTACTTAATTACATAGAGATCACCTGAAGTTTATCTCCCATTTTCCTTTTCTTTTTATTTTTATATTTTACTGACCGAATATATACTTTCATTACTTGGTAAATTTAGATTTATAAAATGAGAATGCTAACCTTTCTGTATAACTGGTCCATTCCTGTTGGGTGGTAATTGCACCTTGTTACCTGTTTCATTTTTTTTGTTCCTTTGTAAATCAGTAGTTATACACAAAGTGCTCTTTCTTCAAAATATTCAGCAGTGACAGCTATATGTTTAACTGATGTCAAATACTCTTAGCATTTCTATTGTCTGTACTATACTACAGTAAGACTGATTCTGTTGCTGTCATAGTATATGTTTTTCTAGAAGTCCCATAAACTTAAACTTCACTAACAAAATAGTGTTCAAACAGTTTAACCAGTAGCAGAATCAATAAAAATACCATGACCTACATGTGCATATAGGTCTGGGATGACTGCTTATCTGTCTCTCTCTCTCTCACACACACACACACACACACACACACACACACACACACACACACACACACAAACAAATGCAAAAAAAATTTTTTTTTTCAAAATCTGTATATTACTGAAATGGAGTTGTTGCCGGATTTGCAGAATGCACCGACATGTTTTAAACAACAAATGAAGAGCCGTGTCATTTTGTGATAGGTGCACCCGTACAAACAGCTGAAAGAATAATGGATACCATACACCTGGTTCAGCTGTATAGTTTACACTACTTGATCTCTGAAGATTAAATGCATCTTGCCCTGTTTAAAATTTAGACAGAAACAACAAATGCCTTCTTACATTAGCTGGGTGATGGGAGTTTCAATAGCATCTCCTCTTACAATTCCTTTCACTGTTACTCTGTCCATTTTGTTTGATAGTATGCTCGTATTACTCTTGATAAAATCATCCTATCTTTTTACCAGACGTCTGCTGCCTGATCTCTTTTCTCCTTATTTCTAAGTGCCAGAAGGAATTTCTACTGTCTCTCTGCTCATAATTTTGCAACTATACCTCTTTCTTCTTTAATGCCTTACTAGGCTGACCAGATATTTCATTCTCTGATCATTTCTGCCCTCCTGTAGCTCACTGACTGACTTCTGTTTTACACTTAAACTATGACAAGCCTCAACCCTATTTACAAATATGCAGTTAATACTATAATAACACATCCAGCAAGCATACTACAGGAAGCAGCCACTAAAAACTTACAAGAGTGCATTAAAACAAATAAAAGCTTAACAGACTAGAACATGAACAAAATAATCTTCATTTTTAAAAATATCTTATAACCTGTAACTAAGAACATGAACAAAATAATCTTCATTTTTAAAAATATCTTATAACCTGTAACTAATTGTAAACCAGTGATAATTTAAAGACTATCGTGGAACCAACAATCTTAAAATTGCAGAGACTGGTATTGAAACAATACAATGTAGAGTTATTTTTTGTTTAATTGGTATATTTTAGCTATAGTAGAAATGAAGATACATGTTATATATAGTAGCCCACAAAAAAGGTAATATAGTCACCACAGTAAGCAGGAAGAGAAGAAGTCCTGAATTCTGAAGAGGGCTGCTGCACAACATTAACTGAGGGAAGCAAACTGTATTTGTAAGTCTGCTGGCTACTAAATTAATATATTTTAAAGTCTATACTTTTGCCTATTAGTTTGTATTTATTTGTTGGTTTATAGTTGTTAGTTTGCAAATCACAGTGTATTATATTGCAGACTAGCTGACTGTAGAGTGACTTAGACTCCCACAATGAATATTTACTCAGTAATATATAGTTAAACTATATTTCCAGGTGATGTACATTAAAGTGTATTGTGTAAACCTAGTATTTTATTTTATAAGATTTTTTACTCTTAAATGACATATTATTTTAATATTATTTCTTTAATCAAATTGACTGGTTAAGGCAAGAACCAACTAATTTTGTATTTACAAAATGAGAAGGGTTTGTATTTACAGAGTAGATAGGTTTATGCTCTCTCTCTCTCACAAACACACACACACACACACACACACACACACACACACACAAACACACATATGCAAGTGTGTGTGCATAACTGTATTAATTATGCATCTGACAACTACTCCTGTTCTACAAGGAAAATGGAAAACAGAGTGCTTGCTAGGTAAAATGGCATGCTGGGAAGTTCCCCCAGACTGCTACCTCCTCAAATTTCAAATTAACACTGAGGAACAAAAACTTCCTCTACAAAGTGGACGAGCAAAAAAAAAAAAACCTCTTCTGAGGTTGACTCCTTGACTTCTACACAATACTTTATCATTACTACAGGAAACACATTCACTGTGACTGTTTCAGTGAATGAATACTGGAATTACTCAAATAATCAAATTATCTATGGTATAATCCCAGTTATTCTTACTGGGGTAGTATATATTTATTAACCATGGAATGTGCCAATCTATAACCAAATGGGTTAGTTTGTTTTGAGCACAAAAAGGGAAACTGGCTAGGCTTAAAAATTACCTGCAGGGGTAGCTAACCTAGTACTTACCTATTAACCTATGAATTAAATGCCGAAATGCCAAAATGAAAATCTGAATTAATTCTGTCAATGCATTGCCAGTACTTTTCTTCTCTACAATCAGCATTGTTGATTGTGCCTTCTAACAGTCTGCACTCAGAGCAGCGGCAGCCTCCCCCTTTGCCCTGCGCTAGCTAAACAGGTCTGCAACAGATACAATGATTTGGGACTATACATCTGGTGAAAATGCATGGTTTGTATCCTAAAGTAAGGAAGCAGAAAAAGCAGAGAAGTGGTATGTTGTTAAAAAATGTCAAACAATTTTAAATAAAAGGGCACTGTTTGTTTTACAAAAGTAAAGTAATCACAGTGTAATATTCACTACTGTAACAGAGATAATATATAGCTAAATCAGGGCATAGCATACCATGTTCATACATTATAAACATCCTTTTCATATTAATGCGTTGTAATAACAGTACTGATTTAGTTACATGTGACTATAAGATACAAATTTTGCAGGGAAAATGGGATTTCAGTGATTAGTGTCAGACAGGTAGCCCATTCTAGGCAGTTATATAAGTAATATATAAGTTAAGTCCCCAAATCACCCTAAACCAATTATCATATCCATCAAAATAAAACTGCTGCAGCACAAACTATCTAAAGTAACTTAAATATACAATTTATTATAAAACAGTGTGAAACTTATAGAAGAAATGAATCTGTTGCTTGAAGGATTGCAGCTATATGGTCTGAAGCTACTGAAAGGAGCAGGGTAAGGTGACAGACAACATATTATGAAGGCAGGCAAAGTAATTTGGAGGTGTAGTGAAATTTATGGAGATGTATGTTTCAGTGTCTGTGTTCCAGTTTCAGAATTCTACCTTTGTTTCCATTCCTTATCCCAGCAGCTTTCATGTTAAATATAGCAGTTAAAGAAGAGGAAAGCTGGGTGGAGAGCTGGCGGATTGATACAGTGCATTGACCACAAGACACAGCAAGGGAGAAGGATGACAGACTGAAGGAGGGAATAAATGAGTGAGGCATGAGGAACTGGGGGATGTGAATCTGCCTAGAGCAGACTGGGAAATTATCAACTATATGGCAGAGATTGGATCAGAGTGACTGATATGCTAGATGAGGTCATAGCCACTACAGAGGAGGGTCATGGATTTCCAAGTTAAGATGCCATTAGCCAACAGTGATGATGCCACTGTATGCTTTAGAGTAAGAGGCAAGGCTAAAAAACCATGGACAATGGTTTGAGATTTTAGGAAAGTGAACTATGTTATGCTGGGTGAGAGGAACAAGTATGGGTTGGGAGGCTTGGATTAAATTGAGGAAGTAAAGAAGATATGGGAATGGACAAGGATTCAGGGATGGAATACTCACAACTGTGAGTAAAGATGCGTGGAAGAGGCAAAAACAAATAAAAGGAAAAATTGCAGTCACAAATAAACATGCACACATCAAAGGTGATACAAACAGGAAGATATTGTTGAAAGCTCAGATCCCCTCTTTTCAGTCTATACTTACTTACTTATTCTTCACCTTCACCCTCAGTTCCCTTTACTTTTTTCTTCCCCCACTGTATCTCCTATATCATACTACTACCCTATACCTCAGATTCCAGGAGTTTCTTCCCACATTAACTGGTCAATGCAAAGCCAACTGCTTATTGTCTGTATCCCTAATTGCAGTCATCCCTATCAGCAGAATCTCCTTTCTCCAGTTCCTTGTTGGTTTAGTTCTTAGAATACTTTTGACTACTTTATGAATATAATATTCTATATGATTATTGTTATTCTCCCTAAAGATCTACATCCAAAATCCCAGTGTCTCTTTTTTTCTCAAGCTTCTCCCTATTTCATTGGGTCTCTATCATAACATTGAAAGGAACAAATCTCGAATGGCTGAAATATTGAAATTGCTGTTCATCGAAACTGCTTTTGTGGGGGGGCTGCACCCCCCACACCCCCGCTAATTATATATACCAACTCCAAGATTGCACTACAGTGAGGAAAGGGCAAAATTCCTGATCTTCACTGTACCACAGTCTCACAAAAAATAAATCGATGAATGGCAATTTCGATATTTCAGCCGTTCCAGATTTGTTCCTTTCGATGTTATGATATAGACCCATTTCATTATCATCCATTTTTAATTTGAATGATAGGTTTCTGCTTGGGCTATGTATAGGAGCCTTAACTGTATACCTCTGAAATACCCCTTCAAATTGGATAATCCCAATCTGCCTTGCTCTATTGGAAGAATCAGTGTATTCCACTTAACTCTTGCAGTCTTCCCCTCCCAGATAAAATCCTTTAGTTCTTTATTAATTGCTATCCACAAATCCTCCTCTGATTGATAAAAATATACCTGACCTGTGTATAAGACTAAAGGGACTAAAAACATTTTAACTGCCTCCATATCCATATAATAGATCTTCCAATTTCTCCGTTTTTGTATTATCTTTCGTTTACTCTCTTTCCCACATATCCTTAGCTGCCAAACCAGAATTTTTAATCCATCCTCCAAATATTTCATTTCATCTTGTCCTCATAAATATGGATCTTGCTGAACCAATTTGTTTGTGGGTACATAATTTACCGCTATTAACCCAAAGGAAAACTTTAAAACATTTAAGAACACTGGAACCTGGATCAGCAAACAAACTGCAGCTAGTACGTAAAAAAAAGAAAAAAACACTGCACAATTTAAACCTGAGTGCTTTCATTCTTTATTAATATAGAACAGAACTTTATCAGAACTCTAGTGCAGCAGAAAAGACCCCCCCCATTTGATTATGCTTTAAAATATGACAAACTAATTAATTTCATCATAGGCGTATACACTGCATAGTCGTTGTCAAAACTGATGGCATTCACTGTATGAATTCTTATTTTGCCAGCACGTTTTTTTCACCCTACTAAATCATTTAAAAATCCCTCCTCTCCCCTGTGATAAAGCCATGGTGCTTGCATAAGCCAATATTCAGTGTCGGACTTCTTTCTGCATGTGATCTTCCATACAAAGTAGGCATCTGACAAACTTAATTAATTGAAATAATGCTATACCCCATACATAAAATGGAAATACAATTAAAACATTTAAAAAGTCATGAATATTAGGAACAATACCCAACAATATATTTACACTTAAAAATGAACACTGATTAAACTTTTAAAAGGCATTTGATGTTAATAATGTTTAATTGTATTTCAATTTTATGTATGGAGTATAGCTTTAATTCAACTAGTTTGTCAAGACAGGTTTTGAAATATATTTAATGGGGGTCTTTTCCACTGCACTAAAGGTCTGATGAAGTTCTGTTCTATATTACTAAAGAACAAAAGTGCTCAGCTTTAAATTGTGAAGTGTTTTTTTTTTTTACATACTAGCTGCACTTTGTTTGCTGATCCAGGTTTCAGTGTTCTTAAGTGCTTCCTATTACAACTGGAGTCCCACATGGGTCAATTTTAGGCCCTCTTCTATTCTTCATCCTCACTAAGATCTCAACAGCATCACTCAGGATGCAACTGTCATACAGTATGTTGGTGACTCGACATTAGTCTGTTCAGCCACCAACCCTCTGACACTCCTCTCCATCAACCAACAAGTCTTCAAAACCACTGAAGCTTGGTTTCTCAGTAAAAATCTGTTACTGAACCCCCAAAAGACCAAATTATTAATTTTCAAACCAAACAAATCCAACTTAGAGGCAGAAATGTTCAATATTATGTCTAGTGATGGTACCATTATCTCCCCAGACTACCACACAAAACTACTAGGAGTGACCATTAACCATACCTCCCAACTGTACTGAATTACTCGTTTTTTATCGAGTTTGGGGGTTCAAATGAAGGGGTGCCACGATTCCTGAGTGGCATCCCTTCATTTCTGATTTTTTCTTTGTTTTTTAATTTTCGCGCTGACGGAGCTGACGTCATCACGTGCACAATGACGTCAGGTCCATCAGGGCTACAAGCCTGTCGGAACTGAGCTCCTTGGAGCTCACGTAATTCATGCAAAAAAACAGAAATTTCTGTTCAAATGCGAGTGGGAATGGCCTCCAGAAATGGATTATAAATGCAAACAGTGAGTGCCGAGTACTGCAGGTAAAAGGAAATGAAACCTTGATGTGTATGAGTGTGCAGGTCAGGAACGGCCGCTCTGACGAAACCTTGTGTGTGCAGGAACAGCAGCAGCAGCAGCACTGAATGGAGTTCCCGGACCTATAAGGAAATGAAACCTGGTGTGTGTATGCAGGAATGGCAGACTTACAAGCAAGTAACACAAGTAAGCAAAGGAAACCTTGTGTGTGTGCCATCTTCCTTTACAAGGCTTGGGATCACCAGAGCCACATTACAGTACCTCTTATTATCTTTTATCCCCTGCTCACTAATAGTTAAATAAAGCAGTTTGTTTCAAGGAGATTTTGTTAACAGTTAACCTACTAAATCAACTAGTCTGGTAACATAAATGTGTTTGTACCGGAGTACATATTATAGCATTTATGCAGGGGTGGCCCGTGCTGTTGGACTGCCGGACTGCAGCCCCCCAGCTGTAAAGAAAAGTAAAGAAATAAAAAGTAAAGAAATAAAACAATTTAAAATTCGTGAATAAAAAAATTAAAAAAAATGGACTTTTGCGCATGCGTACTAGTCTGGACTGCTAAACATGTAACAGCTGAGATCCCAGAAATCTATGCAGTTTTAACTGCATAGACTGTCACTGGAAACAGATCAGACCCAGACTGCAACGTCGGCAGGCAGGGCTGGAGTCTCGGATCTCGCGTGGTGAATGTGCTCCAGTATCGTCGGGGGATCTCGCGTGGTGGATGTAATGCGCGGGCAGCAGAGCTATGGGTGTCGCTATGGAGAGTGTGTGTGTGTGTGTGTGTGTGTGTAAATGTCCCGGTTGCTATATACTGGTGGCTAGAACAAACTCATGGTGGTGTGGTAGGGAATACCTCAGGCTTGAACCCTGTACCTTGTATGCAGGTGTTAAGGACCTGAATTCCCTACCCACCACCATTTGTAAAATAAATTGCAGATTTTTGCCTCATATTTGATCTGATCTGTTCCTCATAATATCTGTGGCTTCTAAATGTTGCAATGCTTGATATTTGATGGTGCAGTGGTAGCATTGTTCCCTCACAGCTGCAGGTTCTCAGGTTTGATTCTTGGCTGAGGTGCCTTCTGTGTGGGGTCTGCATATTCTCCCTGTGTTTGTGTGGGTTTGCTTTTGTGTCCTCCCATGTTACAAAGACATGTCTGCATTATTTCTTCCTGGGCCTCTGCTGAAAATTGTTTTTTTTTTCCAAGTCAGACTGTCCTGATTAACAAATGTTAAATAAACTTGACAGGCATTTGAATTTCAGATTTCAGGTTTCTGAATGTTTAATTCCTTACATATTTGATGGTGCAGTGGTAGCATTGTTGCCTCACAGCTATAGGTTTTCTGGTTTGATTCTTGGCTGGGGTGCCTTCTGTCTGTAGTCTGCATCTGTGTTTGTGTGGATTTGCTCTGGTGTCTTGCCATTTTACAAAGACATGTATCTGCAGTATTTCTCCCTGGGCCTCTGCTGAAAATTGTTTTTGTTCCGTCAGAAGTAAAATTGACAGGCATTTGAATTTCAGAAAATACATAGTAACACAACCTTTTATTCTAGCAATTTTCTAAGTTTATAAGATGAATATTTGAAATTTGTCCTTATTTTTGGGACTGTGTTACCCCATTATTGTCTTTGTTCAGGTTTTTTGTGCTACGGTTGACAGCTATGGCAAGAACTGAATTCACTGAATATGTTTGAGGGCTGTATTCCCTGATTACTGGGTTTGTCCAGGTGTTTTGTGCTAAGAGGTTGACAGGTATGGTGAGAACTGAATTCATTAAATGATAGCCATTTAAATTTCAGTCTTCCTCTCTTTCTCAAAGCAGCTGATTTGGCGTAGTGGTATGTTGCTTTGACTGTTTTGCACAGGGACCTTGGCAGTAAAATGTATGGTGGTAATACAGCATTTTTCTTTCACAAAGCAGGTGATTTGGCATAGTGGTATGTTGCTCTGACTGTTTTGCACAGGGACATTGGTAGTAAAATGTATGGTGGTAACAGCATTTTTCTTTCACTAAGCAGCTGATTTGGCATAGTGGTATGTTGCTCTGACTCTTTTGCACAGGGACCTTGGCAGTAAAATTTATGGTGGTAACACAGCATTTTATTCTAGCAACTTTCCAAGATTATACAAGCAATGTTTAATGTGTCCCTGGTTTTTGGACTTTTGACCCCCCCCCCAATAAATTTGGCTTTTTCCAGATTTCTTGTGCTGCGAAGTTGAGATGCAGTTGAATATTGAGTAGATTTTTCAAGGAGCTGAGAGCTGCAGGGGAAGAGAAGTTTAGTGCTGCTTATGCTAAGTCAGCTTGCATTGTTAATAGCACAACAGGTTGTGCACTTGCTTTTGATGCAGAAGGTTGTTGGCTCTACTCCCACAAGGGATGAATGCTGCCGTACCGAAAAAGTTAAGATACTAACTATGAGCCTGTTATCAGTTTGCCATCCTCATAGGTTCATAGGTTCATAGGTTGGTACTAGGCTATCAGCCCTAGGACCTATACAAGCCTAGCCATAACAATTCCCTGGCTATTTCTTCCCACATTATTTACTTTCCTGGACCCCTGTCTAGCAGGGTGACTGACGTGATCCCTGGGGTGAATTTCCTTTCTCCCATCCATTTCCTATTGCAATATTACTAGCTTATCATTTTTAATGTAATATAGGCAATTTATTCCTCAGGTGCATCAGACACTTTATTTTTCGATGAAACCATGAAATATAAAGGTGTTTGCTAGCAGCAACCTCTTCATTAGTTACAGATTTATTTAATGTGGAATTATTTAGATGACTTTTTTACTTCTTCAGAGATTGTGTATATTTACTGATAATGGTGGACTGTAGAAGATTGAGTAGACTTTTATGATGGAAATGTTCTGAACTGGGCAGTTTTGTCATTACTGGTACATGCGTTTTGTTTCATAGTTTACTAGAAAAATGTTCAAAACAATAGGAAGGTATATCAAAGAGCACATGTATGTTTCATATGCAAGGGGCCTATGATTTGAAAACAGCCCAGAATTAATCTTTATCTGCCACTGGTAAAATGTATTTTCTTTGAATGTGGGTTTCAATGATGTTTCAATGAATGTGAGTTTCAAGGGCAGAGAAGTTTTAATGCTAAGTTTATTTAGCAGATGTCTTAGTGTTTGTGCTGCAAAATGCAAAATAAAACTTTCAAATGAAGTCCAAATCATCATAGAAGTAAATCAGTATGCACATTAGTGTTTATGGTAAATGGAGTTAAATAGCCAAGTAATGGATCATTGGAATGGCTGCAGGGGGGGGGGTGGGCTCCATTTGACCATGATTTTGTGAGGGGGAAGGGCGGCAAACTTAAAGACAGCCCCAGCTGAACTATACCTCCCAACTGTCCAGATTTTCAAAGAATTAATAGATTTTTGCTTCTTATTTTTGGTTTGTTCCTCATAAAATTTGTGGTTTTCTGGCAAATCATTTAGGAATTAAGTCACTAAATAATGACACACTGAGTTTCAGACTTCATAACCTTCAGAAAAATGCATGCTAAAGTAAGACCTGTTGTTCTATCAACTGTCTCAGTTTATACAAGAGCAATTTTAGTACTGTTTATATGTTCCCCCAATATATTTGGCCTTGTCCAGATTTATTGTATTAACAGGTTCAGAGGTACATGCAAATAAATTGCTTTACAGAATTAGGCATAGCCAAACCTCTCAACTGTCCCTGATTTTGTCTCAAAATGTTGCCCTTCCCCCTAATAATCCCTCCGCAAAATAGCAATTTTGGAAGAAAACATGGAGGGTTTACAATTAAGAAATAACTGTAATAATCAGAGTTATAGATTACTTTTATTTCAGAAATGTTAGTTAGCAGTACTAATATTAAAGTGTCCCTTCATTGACAGGTTCCCAGCTGTATTGTGTGGCTATTTTATATTTTTACATCACATTTTTGGTCCATTTTTCATAAAATTGTGTTTTTTTTGGCAAATTAGTGACACATCATTAAAGACTGAAGTTAGAAAATAATGACAGACATTTGAGTTTCAGATTTCATACCATTCAGAAAATTCATACTAATGCAAGACCTATTCTATTATCTTTCTAAGTTTATAAGAGCAATATTTAAAAATTGTCCTTATTTTTGGGCCTTTGTCCCACTTCTTTGTATGGCTTTGTCCAGATTTCTTGCTCTGAGGTTGAGAGGTATGACAAATGTGTCAGGGCCATCACAGCCAGCCAGAGACATTTCAAATTGTGACATACTTGTTGCACCCCACTCCCCCATGTAGTGACTCTGGATGTGTCGAAGCAAGACAAGGAGTAGTTATGCAGTGTAAATGTGCAGAGTATCCCCCCCATCCAAGGTAGACACAAGTACTAGAGTGGCTTTTCATCTGTCCTTGATTTTTGCAGAATGGTCTGGTTTCATTCTGTCAAATTTTTTGTACTGTTGATTTATGCTTATTACTCAAAGTGCCTGTTGCTCTGTGTTTAAGTAGAAATACTTTAATGACCATCAGGTAAGCTTGGCTGAGATCGTAAGATGCAAGTAAGCTTTAATAAGCATACTGTTAAAGAAATGCCAACATTGAAAGCCTTTCTGTTGTTGCCATGTAGAGAATACTTAACTAGATAATGTATAAGCCTTGGGTATTGAAATGCATATGACAGTATTTGTAATAAAGGACAGGATTACATTATTTTAAGAAGCTCATTACACTTGGAGACTTCTAGTCATCTCTGCAGGCTTTACCTGTAAACTAAACAGAATGCCAATTGTATAGTCCATAACCTGTACAGTAATCCTTTTAAGAAATGTATCTTGAGCTTATTTCTTGTTTGCTTTTCATTTTTTTTACTTTGATCATGTTTTCCCCATGAAACAAATAGATAGTTGTCAGGCAGCAGGTCTTTTTTGGATAAGAAAAATTTTTACAAGTGGGGGCATCAGAGATTTCTACTTTCAGCATGTTACTTGGTACATTAATAAAGCTGAATATAAATTATAATTAGAACTGCAGTGCAAGAAGTGGTTTGAGTTGAGCGCTGCTTGTTTTTCTTATACTTGATTTTGACTGGCATTCCATTAATATATTTAAAAAGTAATTTATTTTTTCATGCCTCACAACCTTTTTGTTTCCATCTAGATATTAACTAAGCTGTCATGCAGCCAATGCACTGAAATATTTGTATTCTTCTACACTTCATTTTGTCTTGACTGGACTCTCATAATGACGGTTTGGTACCCAGGGCAGTGTATTTAGTTAGTTTTTGTGGTTGTGAGCATAGCTCCTCCCCTTTCTAGTTGGCCACACCCCTTTGCATTGACCCCACCCATTCAGCTGTCTCCTGCAGCCCCCCTTTGATTTGAAGTCACCAGCCACCACTGCATTTATGTGACAGATATGGCATTCAGTTGTTGCACAGCTTGTATGTGGATGTTCACTGTTCATCATGCTATGTTTTTCAGTTCAGATATACTGCATTTTTTATTAACAGTCAAATCGTATTTTCTTTTTTTGCATGCATGTATTATAACGTGCGATGTGACGCGTACATTTTTAGTGTTTTCACATAATACTTTCATTTAATCATATTGCAAACACTGCAGTGATCATTTCCTGATGAACAAGCTAGGACATCAGTTAGAAATGCACAGTCAGGGAAAGGTATATAGTGGTAAAAGTTGTACAGCATACCATGCTCTGTGACTGCTCTATGAGCAGACTGTAGGTTCTCACCTTATGGGAAGAAGCAAGTCTGCTTCTGTACGCCTCTGTCATTCTCGGCTTTGCTCTATTTCAAATTTAATCAGCTAGACATGCTGACGGTTTGATTAAGGACTCTATTCAGTCCATGCAGCACAAATTAACACCGGGTAATTAATGAACTCTCAAGCACTTAGCAAGACTGCCTAATTGGTAGAAGTCAGGCCAGAAGGGTTAGGATTGACAGCCATTTAACAGGAAAGGCTACATGTTTAAATGATCCCTGTAGTTAGAGCTTGATTGTTTTGAAGTGGTTAAACCAGGAGTAACATATTTTTTTATTTTTGAACAGTTCAACTTTGCTTTCAGTACAACCTGTTCTAAGTGATTAATTTCAGACAAAGTTTGCAAATACTTTTTTTTTATCTAAGCAACTTTTTCATTCAATTTTGATCTTTTTTTTTTAATTAAATTGGAGTTAGCAGCACATTGCAAAAGAACATTTAATAACAATAGCAAATTAAACCTTTGGTACAAGTCACAAGAGCCCCTTGTGAAAGCTCTGGATTTATGCCTCATATTTGTTCTGTTCCTCATAAAATCTGTGGTTTTATGGCTTTTTGTAACAAGTCAGTGAAGGATTGTATTCAATAAATAATGACAGGCATTTGAATTTCAACTTCATATTCTTCAGAAAATAAATAACACAAAACCTTTTATTCTAGCAATTTTCTAAGATTATAAGGTCAGTATTTGAAATTTGTCCCTATTTTTAGGGCTGTAATGTATTTCCCTATTATTGGCTTTGTCCAGGTTTTTTGTGCTAACAGGTTGACTGAGAGCTATGGTGAGAAGTGAGAACTGAATTCTGTATTCCCCTTTGTTGGTGTTGTCCAGGTTTTTTGTGCTAAGAGATTGAGAGCTATGGTAAGACATGAGAACTGAATTCACTAAATGACAGCCATTTTAGTTCAGGTAACTGCTGATGTGGCATAGTGGTATGTTGCTCTGACTGTAGTGCACAGGGTCCTGAGCCCAAAGAAACACATACATTTTATTCTAGCAACTTTCCAAAATTATATAAGCAATGTTTAAAATTTGTTCCTGTTTTTAGGGCTCCCCCCCCCAAATACAATTTGGATTTCTTGTACTCCAAAGTTGAGAGATACAGTTGAGTGTTGAGTGGATTATACAAGGAGCTGAGAGCTGCAGGGGAAGAGAAGTCAGGAAGGTATATCAAAGAACCCATGTATGTTTCTTGTTTTGTGTGCAAGGGGCCTATGGCTTTCACAAGGGGCTCTTGTCACTTGTACCAAAGGTTTAATTTGCTATTGTTATTAGAACAGCCCAAAGGTAATCTTTATCCACCACTGACCAGATGCATTTTCTTTGGATGTGGTGTAGGTTTCAAATTTTCAATGTTGTTTCAATGAATGTGAGTTTCAAGGGAAGAGAAGTTTTAATGCTTTGTTTATTTTCATTGTGAGACAGTATTGCTTTGTTTAGCAGATATCTAGTAATGTTTGTGCATTGTGCTATAAAATGTAAAAATAAAATCCAAATAATCAATGTAGAAGTAAAGCAGTATGCACATTAGTGTTTATGGTAAATGGGGTAAAATAGCCAGGTAATGGGACATTGGAATGGCTGCAGGGGGACTCTAGTGCCATATTTTGGTTGTCTATTCAGTTTGCGTTTGAAAGTTGGTATCTCATAATTCCAGTGGGCAGGTTTACACGATTATGTATGCTAATTTTATGTTAATCAGTGTACAGATTTGTACCTATGGGCCTTGTCCAGATTTTTTGATGTTTCCAGGTTGAGAGGTATGCCATTAACAACAAACTGAAGTCTGACCTTCACATAAATCAAACTATCAAAAATATACACAAAAAACTTGGCTGTTTGTACAAAAATAAAACATACCTAACTCAACAGGCTAAAATTACCATGGCTCAAACTCTGCTCCTATCCACACTTCTATATGCTACTTCCATCTTCAACGACCTATCCAAAACTGAAATCACAAAACTAGTCACCTGTTACAATCAAATTGTCAGATTTACCATAAATGCTCCTTACCATTCCCACCATTGCCACTAACTACTTCAACTAAATTGGCTTGAACTTCCAAATCTCATTACTTTCCATCAACTAGTCTTCGCTCAGAAACTCCTACAATATCCTGAAAAAATACCAGAACTATCTAATTTGCTTAAATTACAAGAAAACCCCAGACAACTACACTCTAGTGACAAAACATTAATCAAAATGACCAAATCCAACAACTCAGCAGGTGATTCCCTATTTCCTAACTACATAGGTAAAATCTGGAACGTACTGCCCCCTGCTATTACTTCAGCAAAATCAAGCATTAAATTTAAACAACTACTAAAAAAACACCTTATTATCAAAAGACAATGCCTATGCCTTCCCCCAGATTGACCCTCTATACCTGTTTCCTCAGCTCAGCGAATGCTCCATCAACCTCCTCATAGTAACCAACTTCATCTACTAGCAGCCTTACTATGCTCAAAACAACTTTTTTCAACTCTTTGTGCTCTCTATTTCTTTCCAACGCCACCATACTCAAACTACAATTCTTGGTAAATTATGCATATTCCTGTTTATAATATTACTGGTCATGTAAATATTACTGTGCATACAACTAATGTGTCCTTCTACCACATTTATATGCTAAACATGTTTTTCTTTCTCTGTAAGCTAAAATGTTTTTTTGTAT
Source organism: Protopterus annectens (assembly GCF_019279795.1). Classification (NCBI taxonomy): domain Eukaryota; kingdom Metazoa; phylum Chordata; order Ceratodontiformes; family Protopteridae; genus Protopterus; species Protopterus annectens. The sequence continues at coordinate 427,575,683 of NC_056738.1, read as the reverse complement.
TTGTTTTTTGTATATGTTAAATGACGTTAAATGACTTAGTTGTTTATTAACAAACTGTAGAGCTTTTCTGCCCAGGCCTCCACTGAAAATGGACATGCATCCAGTCAGATTCTCCCGGTCAACAAATGTAAAATAAATAAATAAATAAAATAAAGTGTTTTGGCGTTTACAGCTATTGCCTTTATTTTAGCTTCATTAATTTTGTATCCCAAAAAGATTTGAAACTGTCTCAAAATATTCCACAACAATGAAATGTTCTTTTCTGGTTTTGTCAGGTATAAAATAATATCATCTGCAAATACATCCAGCTTTTCTTAACTACTATACCAATTATATTCTTGAATTTCTGAGTCCCTTATTTTTTTTTGCCAATGGTTCTAAGTATAATGCAAATAACAAAGGAGAAAGAGGACACTCATGCCTGGCCCCTCTGCTCAAGCAGAAATGATCACAGAGGACCCACACACTTTAATTTTCACCACCAATCCCTCAAAGTTATAATTTTATCAGGGAATGCAAGTCCTTCCTTTGCCCTGTTCATAAAGTCCCAGCTTACTCTGTCAAATGCTTTCTCTGTGTGAAGACCCAACAAAAACAGTAGTGTTTTCTTACATTCCGCTTCCCTCTGGATCATCAATGTTCTGTTTATTTTGTCAAATGTTTGCCTCCCCGCCACAAAACCCCACTGATCCATATCTATCAATTCTGGTATCACTTTTGCCATTATTTTAGCCATTATACACATAAACACTTTATAATAATCTTGGCTTAGTATTGAAATGGGCCTGTATGAAGCTGGATTTGAAGGATCTTTACCCTCTTCAGGTATTAAAGTTACCACTGCTTTCTTCTAGGATATTGGTATTTCTGTTCCTCTTAAACTACTGTTGGGTGCATATCAAGACTTTAATTAAATGCACATGTTCCTGTGAAATGTAAATTCTGTCAAGTCTAGTCCAGTTTTCGTATCTTGGGGAAAAATATATAAACTCACTCTGAACTACTGGCACTGAATTCACATCTTCCATTCCAAATATTTTCATATATTTCTTCAAAGGTCTATCCTCCTTTGTTGTACTTTCTCTTCTAGGCCCCATGACACATCTTCATTGCTGCAAATCAAATTACAGTCCCCACCTATAAGTAATATACCTTGCTAAAAGCTGATTATTTCTCCCAGAATTTTCTTAAGCTCCATTATAGCAGTTTTAGGTGGAATATAAATACTTGCCAGTGTAATTCTCCTCCCTTGGCAGTAGCCCATTAGTACTACAAATCTACCATTATTATCTTTTTTATCATCTTCTATCACTATTGGAACTCCTCTTGCAATCAATATAAGTACTGTTTCCTTTGTCCCAGGTATTCTGCTGAACAACCATCCTGAAAACCTTTCTTTATCAAATTCACATGTTCTGAGCTTTCCAAGTGTGTCTCCTGTAGCACAACTATTTGCACTCTACATTTTTAAAATACTTCACTACTCTTTCTTTTTTGTATTTATTGTGAGACCATTGACATTTAAAGACATAACAGAAAGCACCATTGTTTTAAAAAGTTACTATTATTGCATTTTATGTATAACAGCTTTTTTGTTAAATTCTAGTTACAGCTTTTGTGTGACATGCATACAATGTTTGGCAGGTTGAACTTTTATACAATTGTTTCTTGTCATATCCATTTGAGCCTATGTCACATCTTACAAAACTTGGTTTTATTGAAAGCCCTCAAACAAAAAACAAACACACCCCAATTCCCACTAAACCCTATTAACTTAATACTAACACAAAAAACTATGTACATCTTCAAATATTGAAGTTTTACCCTCCTAATAGGAACAAATGTCCCAAACTGACAGCCACACTCAGAGACTTCAGTTAACTTAAAAGAAAGGTTATCCATGGTGCAGCCTGTGCTTCTACTAAGTGTTCTCTGGTTTTATCTTATCTTTATAGCTCTCCCAGCTGGAAAAACACATGCATGCATTCAGAGAACATTATCTCTAAGCCAGTTTCTTTTCATTAGATTGTAATCCATTTCTATTTCTCAGAATGTAACCAATTTATTTTTATCAGATTGTCCCCATGGAGACATAAGGACCACATAGATCAAGCTATGGGCCTTAATCTAGTAATTCCCCCATGCAAGAATGAGAAAAAACACATTAATTTTTCATTTGTCATGCTCTTTTAACCAGACTTTTTTCTTACATCTTAGTGCCTACATTTCTTAAAACTGAACAAAGAGAAAGAGAGAAGGGAGAAAGAAAAAAAAAAGAAAAAAAAGGGAGCACCTGTTTACAATAGTTTACCCATTACACTATAAACAACTGAAAAAAAATATTTTACACCATGAAAAGAAAATCATACACTATAAAAATAGCAATATTAAGAAAAACTTTGTTTTACTTACAGTTACCCTTCTCTCTCCTCTTCCCTGGGTATTTTTCCGAACATTAATGACATGAAGTAGGGCATAAACTTTAGAGTCCACCACAAGTCCAACAAAGTCCAATATTTCCAGATTTTCTGTCACATTTCACAAATAATTATTGCTTTGTAATTCCACATTTCCAAGTTACTGGTTTTATTCTTGTTCCTCTCCATCTCACAAATCCTTTCTCTGCTTCATTTCCAAAGTATTCTCAAATCTTCTAGACAGCTATCTTGCTCTCTTCCTTCTGTCCAGCATTTTCCTTCAAATTATTGGAAAGGTTTCACTGGCACAGTCTCTCTGTAGTCTTTATTATCAGAAGAACAAGAAGCAGAATCTTATTCTCTTTCACAGCTCACTTTTTTGTTGGAAAACGTTTGTACTTCCTCATTAGCATGTACTTCATCAAAAATTATTTTGTCCCTCAATGGAAGAATATTTTGATGATAGCTAGGTACAGCAGTTTGAATGATTGCTTCTCAGCATTACCTGAATAGTGGAATAAATTTACTCCTCTTCTGTCTAGTGTACAATGACTAATTATTCTGCACAAATACTTTGCTGTCTCCCACCTTTAGTACTTTGTCCTTCTGCAATAGTTTTGTCAGAATTAACTCCTGCTGGTAGGATTGCCTCTTTACTGTTAAAGGTTTAGGTTGCTATCTCATAGCCAGATTTGGAGCATACACACATTGTGCCATTTCAATTAACAACTCCTGCTATGGAATACCAGTCCAGTTGCTTATTTGTGCTTTCATAAAATTAAATCAGTCTGTTCCTTCCAGGTTCCCTGGTACAGCTGAAAATCTCAGGTTTTCCCTATGTACTCTGTCCTCTAAATATTATTTTTTGGAACATCTCTCCTCGAGCAGTCTCATATTCAGTCAGCCTTTTCTTGGTTTCTACCTCTGAGTTTTGTACTTTTATCACCTCACCTGAATATCTGTTTAAAGCTTCTTCCATTTTTTTCCAGCCTTTTTTGTTTGAGTTGGTATACTCCATTAGTGATTTGTTTATTTTAACTAGGTCTGTGTGCAGTTGCCTTATGCTGTACTCTGGAAGTCATGTCTGGAGCTTGCACTGCTTTTTGCTGAAAGACTGTAGTACTCTTTCCAGTCAGTGTTTTTCCTCACATTTTGTAGCTGATTTTCCTTCAGGTCCTCTGTATTTTTTCCTGGCATCCTAGCAGTGTACTTACTAACCAGTTACTGAAATTTACCCAGAAACACCAAAGTCCACTGGCATTCTCTGGTGAGTTTCTATTTTCACACTGGGAGAACTAGAATTAAGCTGTTACTCAATGTGCAGCCATCTTGGAAGTCCTCAAAAACAGGCTTCTTCTTAAGATTTTAAATGGATCACTATTATTGATAGAGTAAAAACAAGTATGTGGTTTAGGAGAGTTGTGCTTGTTTAAGGCAGAGAGTTAGACATACAGGTCAGAATGCGTAAGTGAAGTGAATTTGCCATGGAAATGAATATAGCAATTTAAGAGTCTGAAGTCTAAATGAACACAGGAATTTAACAGACATAAAAATATGTATTTATGCAAGGATCAAATTTGGTAAAGGGATGATACAGGTAAAATGCATTGTATGAGGTTCATGACCTATGCTGTAAGGTTACACTGTTATAGATGAAGAACTAACATTTTTACTTGTTCTAACAGAAAAAAATAATCAAAATGACAGCATCGGTTCTTATTAATCTGAAGTCTTGAAAAGTAGCATTGCACACACCCTTTACTGGTAACTCCCATTTAAAGGTGTATCTATTGTACTAATAATATGTAAACAGACATATGTTATATCCTCACTGCTTAAAAAACAGTTAAGTAAAAAAAAAAAACACTTTTAAGTTTACATATACTGAATCACTTTTATATATATATATATATATATATATATATATATATATATATATATAAATATATATATATATATATATATATTGGTTTACTAT
>NC_056738.1:427536288-427566288 GCF_019279795.1 Protopterus annectens | reverse complement strand
TGATTTCAAAAATGTTAAAAACTTTTACTTTCAAACAGTTGCTCTAATCGGGTCAGACATCTTAGGCCAGTAAAGAATCCCCTAATTTATTTCCTTATACTTAGTGACACCCACATGTGACTTAGGTTCATAGGTTCATAGGTAGGTACTAGGCTAGCTGCCCAAAGGCATTTATAAGCCTAGCCAGAATGTGTTGGCTTTCGCCGCCCCCTTAGATTAGTTCCCTGTGCCTCTGTCCAGCAGAGCCACTGAAGTGATCCCCGGGGTAAACTTTCTGTTTCCCATCCACTCGTCAAGGTTTCTTTTGAAGAGTGTTAGCGAGGAGCTCTGCCTAGTGTAGATTGGGATCTTGTTCCAAAGCATGGGAAGTCTCTGGGACAGGAATCTATCCCTCCAGCACATCCTATTTATTGTTGTGGTGAGGTTTAGATCCCTAGAATGTGGGGCTCGAGGGGATAAGGTTTTCTTTAGGTGGAGCATGTCCATCAATTCTGGGTTGGACATGGCCTTGTATGTCAGGCAGAGATCACCTCTGAGTAGGCGGTATGCAACCGAGTACAGCTGGAGTTTCTTCAGTCGAGCTGCATAGGGCATCTGTTTGAGGCCAGTGATCCTCTTGTTGAGGTACATCTGTGGTCTTTCCAGCTGTTGCAGGTGTCTTGTAAGGTATATCCCAAAGGGGCATTGTACTCTATGATGGGTCTAATGAGTGATGAGTAGAGGGGCACAATGATCTCTTTTGAGCTGGATGCGAACCCTTTTGTGATTAGGTGGGCCACGTAGAAGGATTTTCTAACCACTTTGGCAATGTGATTATCAAAGGTGAGATTACTATCTACTTGGGTCCCCAGATCCCTTATTACTTCTTCCGTATTTGAGGACTACCACCTATGTGGTAGTTTGTGGGTACTTTGTTTTTTCCAAAGGGCATGACTATGCACTTTTTGGCGTTTAGCTTGAGGCCATGATTTTGACACCAGGTATCCATCTTAGTGAGATCCTTTTGGAGGATGTCTGTGTCAGCTGGAGAGTCAATTATAGCCCCTAGTTTGCAGTCGTCTGCGAACTTGGTCAGCCATAGTCCTCCTGTGCTTGCCTGCACCTCTGAGAAGTATATGCCAAACAGGAGAGGTCCTAGGACTGAGCCCTGGGGAATGCCACTTGTATCCAGTTTAGAGTCGGACCTAGCTCCCACAACACTCACCATGTGGGTTCTGTCCATGTGCAAGTTGGTAACCCATGTTGTGACTTAGGGGTTTTGTTTAGGCTGGTGAGCTTGTCTATAATACCAGAATGGGGAATGGTGTCAAAGGCCTTAGCAAGGTCTAGGTAGGCTGTGTGTACCACCTTTCCCTCATCTATAGCCTTGGTAACTGTCTCAAAGAAGTCCACCAGGTTTAGGAGGCATGATCTGCCCTTAACAAAGCTGAACTGGGTAGGTTCCAGAGTTTGGAGGTTCCCAATGTCTCTGTTAATGAGTTCCATGATGATGCGCTCCATAGCCTTGCAGACCAAGCTAGTCAGATTATAGGGTGATAGTTCCTGGGGTCTGTTGTGGCTCCACCTTTGTGGGGCGGAATAACCATTGCTGTGCACCACTCTTTGGGTACGTAACCTGTGGAGAGGCTGAGTTTGAAAAGTGTGTTTAGGTGAAGGGTTAGTTAGTCTTTGAGCTGTGTAGGACGCAGCCTGGAACACCGTCCGGTCCCACTGATTCTTTGCTTTTGGCTTTGGAGAGGGCTGTTTTAACCTGAGTGTCTGTGATTTCAGGGACTTTACATTCTTCTGGTGGTATGGTTATGGGCCCTTTTGGGGGTGAGAGGGGAGTGAAGTTTGCGCTGAACCTGTCTGCCAGGATGTTGGCGATATCGGTCGGATCAGTGTATTTTGTGCCATTCTGCACTAACTCTGAGCAGATCTGAGCATTGCTACTTAGATTCTTGACATAGCTAAAAAATGCCTTGTGGTTATCTTTGGAGTCCTTGGCAATTTTTCTTTCAAAGCTCGCCTTGGATGATTTTATGAGGTATCGTAGTTTCTTGCTGATACTGATCAGGGATCTCTTCCCTTTTTGGGATTTTACTCTTTTCTGTACTAGTTTCCTCCTTCTATTGTATAGCTTGTTTATGGCAGGAGTCCACCAGACTGGTTTCCTTTTCTTGGAGGAGTGAGTCTTGGTTTTGCTTGGGATGGCACGGTCCATGAATTATTGTAGGTGCCCATAGAATGCATTAGTAAAGGATTTTGCAGCTTGGACAGCATTATCCTTCAGCATGGGGGCTTTGAAACTTTCCACCTCGGTCTTAAGTAACATGAAGTTTGCTTTTGAAAAGTTTTTCATGGTGGTTTTCTTGTCCAGGGGTGGGGGCAGAATGTGGATATCCAAAGTGATTTGTTTATTGTCAGATCTAACCAACAAGGGGTTGACCTCCAGTGTGGAACACCATTCGTCCATGTTGGTGATGACCAGGTCCAATATGTTGTCACCTCTGGTGGGGGTGTTGACCAGTTGAACCAGGTCGTTTGAGTTTATAAATTCTAGGAAATGTTGGGCAAAGGAGTTAGTACTTGAGTAGTTCTCCAAGTTAATGTTTGGGTAATTGACCTTTATGTTTCCCAGTGTTTCCAGAAACATGGAATGGGAGTCCTGGGACATGGTGGGTGATCTGTAGTGAGCTACAGTTTAAATTGCAGTTTTGCCCATTGTTAGTTGCACGTGGATGATCTCTGAAGCATCGTGTTGTGCCACTAACCTGGAGGTTTGGGCATCCTTGATGAATATGGTTATCCCCCCACCTTTTGTATTTCGGTTTGGGCTCTGTGGACGAAATGTATGGTATTAGTAGTAGCCTGGTAGTTCTGGGGTGCTCTCTGGAGCCTTAAACCAGGTTTCTGTTACTGCACATATAGCAATTTTCTCCATACTGAGGAGTGCCTCGAGTGTGTGCATTTTGAGGTTTAGACTTCTGGCATTGAGTGGCATTACCCTCAGTTTTTTGTTACTTGTGCTATTTATGGCGGTGGGTTTGTCTTTTCAGCATTGCCTAAAAAAAGGCACTATGGGGTGGCAAGAGCCTTGGCCAGCATTTAAAAGCCTAAGGGTGACAGGTGCAAGCCTTCTCTAGCAAAGCAGCTTGGCTTGTCGAGCATGTCATCCCAGGTGGATAGACATTCGATCCCCTTTGAATGACACCAGAAACTTAACCAATTGTTGAAATCAAGAATTTTTTCTTTATACCATGGTATCATTCTTGGTGAGGGCAGGATGCTATTCAGGGTCATACCGGCCTGGGCTACGTGATCAGAGAGCTCTTCCATGTCTCTTTTCATGTAGTCCAGGGAGGTACGGTTCAGGTCATTCACACCAACATGGACAATGACAGAGTCATATTTGTACTTGTTCTGGAGTGACCTGAGTGCTTGTGTTATGTGGCGGATCCTGGCTCCCGACAGGCAGCTAACAGTAACCTTCTTCTTATTCAGCCTAGTGAGTGGGACGTCAGTGTGCCTGACTATAGAGTCACCTATTACTAGCATGTTGGGTATGTTATTTTGCCTTAAGGGCTGTGATTGCATGGCATACTGGTTTTGTGAAGTATGTGTTTCATGGTTTGTGTTGGGGGGGTGGAGTTTACTTGGATGTTTGCTTTGGATGTCTCTGTTGGTTTTGAAGATTTTTATTTAGAGCCTCCGAGTATGTTTCCATGTATTTATGTGGGTTTTTTGCCAGTGCTGGTTTAATGGGTCTATGTGAGACTGGTGGTGTGATGCAAGTATTTCCCTTCTCCTACTGACTGTCTGATGCAGTCTTGGGTTGAGAGAGCTTAGCCTCCAGTTTGGCTGTATAATTGCATCTCTTGCATGTATTAGTGTTTGGTAGTAGGAGGAGGGGTTTGTCTGTGTACATGAGGCAGTTGTAACATTGCCTCAAAATGCCCAGATTCACCAGTTGGACTGGAGAGTACACCTGAAACTGCCCTTTGGACATGCCTGGATAGGTACAGTGAACTATTTTACTGGATGGCTGGTAAGGTCAAATAGAGAGCCTTGTCCTTCTGTACAGTACAGGAGGGTCTAGTGCTAGGGTTTATAAGTGTTTGCTATAAATTTTGAGCAAGTGCCGGGCTGAGAAATGAATGGCTTGAGTCCTTAAGTTGAAAGTTTATCTAGTTCCAAGGGAAAAATTGAAGAGGAGGCTTTGTAGAGCCGGGAATAGTTTTACCCTAGCTAACCGGCACTGCCCAGCGAGCAAAACCCGGCAAGTACGGTATTTATAGCAGGGAAATGAAAGAGATAGAAATTAGTCCAAAATGGCCAATAAACTACTAATTTCTGGGCTGAAACCACTCCTCCAGGGACAGATAGGCTGCTCAAAGCTCCCCTCTCTCACAGGTGAACAGAGAAACTTCCTTCTATCCAAGTAAGGTATGGGCAAACACAGAGATTTGTAACACAGCCCTGAATTCAGCACTAACCTGAAAACTGGACTATACTAGCTTAGAAAGGCGGGAAACAAGTATATATATATATATATATTTGTTTTGTTTTGTTTTTCAGAAAATAAAGCAGAAACACTCAAAAAACACTTTAAATGCACAGAAAAGGATACTTATTGTTATATATCACAAATCAGAGTTGTAGTCAATGCCCCTAGTAATAAAGTAGGAAGAAACACAAATACAGTAAAGCAGATGAATAAAGTGCAATTATATATATATATATATATATATATATATATATATATATATATATATATATAAAACAATAGAAAACGAACAAACTAATTTAAACAAGTTACCCAATTAACCAGAAAAAAAGCGCAAAACTGAGCCCTGTTCCAGCAGTCTTCAATCAGACAAGTTCTAACTGCACACTCCTGCTACTAGGGTGCAGGGGAACCTTCTCCAACTAAAGATGGCCTGGATCAGTGCTCAAGTTATACAAATAAAGCTAGATTCAGCAGGCCTGAATCTGGTCTATGCTACAGCAAGGCACACCAATTTCAGTAAGAAAGTTCAAATAAGCAGGCACAATAAGCCTGTGACCAGAAATTCCCAGCTTAGAAGGGCAGAATCCAGCCTCTCCTCCCACAAGAGTGCAGACCACAAACCTTCTTAATGTAGAATAACTGGCCTGAATCCCAAGTGCTTAAGCCAGAACTAATACACTTTTAGAATAGCAGACACTGGACCTTCAATCAGCAATTCCCAGCTTAGAAGGATGTAAGCTACCTGTCCTGCCACAACAGTGCAGACCAAAAACCTTCTTAATGCAAAATAGCCTGTATGAATCCCAAGTGCTTAAACCAAAAGACTTAGAATAACACTTACAATTTAATCAGGCTACAACCAGGCAGTAATAAATGCAGCAGAATAAATAAAATTGAGTACTTTTAAGAAAAAATAAAGTAGGAGGAAACACAAATACAGTAAAAGCAGATGAGCAAACTTATGACTCAAATAAAGTATTACATCTTGAAATTTTTTCGGAACTGTAATCTTGTCACCTTTAAGTATCAAGTCTTTAAAATACACAAAAGCTCACTCAAATGTGAAAACTATACTCTTAATACCTGGATGCATGAACTTATTATTTGGCCATTGATTGACAAGAATGTGTCTTAAGAACTGCAAACCTCTTTCTGTTCTTGTACTGTTCCTCAGCTTTATAAGCTTCTCACTTGAAATTGGCAGCTGTGAAGTAAGCCACAAGTCTTCCAGACCTTTCTCTAGCAAATTGTCATTACATTTTGGAAAGTAAGCTCTGTGAAGTGTATTAGCTATATTCTTCAATCTTCCAGGTTTAAACTGAACTTCTAAATATTATTTGTGCAAGCTTGACAACATACTGTGTAGCCTTGTTGGGACATTATGAAGATACTTCTTGAACCCCCCCCCCACACACACACACAAAGACATAAGTACAACTGTCCTTAGCCAAACCCCACTGACATTTCTGACCCCCCACACACACAAATGTACAAACTTTCAACAAACTGAATGATCAGCATTTCAAACCACCCCCGAATTTATCAAACAAACTTACATTTGAAAAAACAAGTAATCTCCGTGGTATCCCCGAAGTCTCAAAACAACCCACTAAACAAGTATAATGGGTTCAAAAACAAAACAGTGTAAAGAAACTTCTCTGTGTGGAAGATTTTTCAGTCCATATATCTCTAGTTAATCACTGTATATTAATCAGATCAGACAAATAGTAGACATAGCAAACTTAAACTTGTCTTCATTAAAAAAAAAAAAAAAACAATAATAAAAATATATAATTTTACAGAATTACTAAGTAATCCAAGCAAGGCAGGCAGTCTGTTTCCAGTTGAAAATCCTTTATTAAGTACACAGGCAAGCAATACAAGTAAAACAAAAATAGAGTAATAGTTTCCTCACAAGCTTTCTAAATATATATATACTTTTTATCAAGCAAGGGAGTGGTTTATTGTGCTGTAAAACAAAGTGCTATTGGTACACATGTTAAATTCACATCTCTTCCCCATCAGTGTGACATTCGAGCTGGTCCTGCCCTACTTAGTAGCTGTCATAATAATATAACCCTTATGTAGTTTAAATAAAATTTATAATGATGTGGTACCTCTTATTTAACCAGATTATTAAGTAGATTATTAAGTCTGTAATTTTATCAAAGACAATATACTAAATGGTTGGAAATATATCAACCTTAGTCCATTTGCAATAAAAAAATCTATATAAATATATACATATACACTTTGCATGTAAAAAATCAACTGTAAAAATCATTTTCTGTTTTCATAACCTATTGTTAACAAAGATAAATTTCGTCCTTCTAGACTTCTTCAGGTCTGTGTAAAAGAACCCTAAAAACTGTCTATAAAATAATTAGTTAGTATTGTTATTACTCATCATTTTGAATAAAGTGCAAAAAAGAGAACCAGAAAAAGAAAAAATAATAAGACAAAAATGTATGATGATAGAAACAAAATATACACTTAAATTACAACTGATTTAAAATGGTATTTAAAACCAACTGGTAGAATAAAATAAAATAGCATAAAATTAGTCATGTAAATAATGTGGTAATTTTCTAAGTTCCAGTACACTTTTAATTGAACAGTACTAGTTTAGTCCAGGCTTCCTAAAAGAGTTCAGCTTTAATCGCCACATGAGTTCACGTTTCTCCAGAATATTCGGGATGTCTCTTTCAAGATCACCCATGTCTATGCAATCCTGGATCTGGAACTTAAAACCTGTGTGTCTTTTATGAAGGGAAAGGTGTTTGGCTAGTGCATTATTTTTTACATCTAGAGCGGATTTCTGACAGATGACATGAAATCCTACGCTTGAGTTTATTTACAGTCTTGCCCACAAAGAATGCATCACATTCATTGTACTGTGCCCTGTAAATTACTTTTGTAGTGTTACAGTCACTCCCTGCACTAGTCTTAATCTTCTTCTTTAAATAAGGGCAATAAAAACTACCACCTTGCTGTATAAATATACAAAATGTACAATTAGTTTCACATCTTTTAGTGTTTCTGTTATATAGTCTAGGTTTAAAATTCAACAAACCTTCTAATGTTCTTGGCCTTCCTATAAACAAAGACTGGGGCTTCACCTAAGATGTTAATCAGAAAAGGGTTTCCTGTGACAATGTCCCAGTTTTCTTCAATAACATTTTTGATACTGTGATAATCCAAAGTGTATGTCAGGATGCAGCTATTTTTGCATTTGTTATCATACCTCTCAACCTGGAAACATCAAAAATCTGGACAAAAGGCCATGAAAAATAGGTACAAATCTGTACGCTGATTAACATAAAATTTGCATACATAAGTGTGTAACCCCGCCCACTCCAATGGAATTGTGGGATACCAACTTTCAAATGCAAACTGAAAAACAGACAACCAAAATATGGCCTGGACCCTGTAGTAAATGGTAACCATTTTTTTAAATTTGTATCAATGATGTTTACTGGGAAGGGGAAGATGATGAACCTTAGGATTTTGTTGTTGGTGACTTGCAGTATGTTCGTTTTGTGGTACAAGTAGGGCATTTAATGGTAGGCAATATTCTAATCTTAGCAAAAGAATATTATAGTTTGCTAGGACCTGCAAAAGTCATTCTCCATGGCCTAATGACAGTGGCGTAGCTAGAGTTTGTGCCACCCGGGGTTGTCTGAGTTTGCCACCATTACCCCCTCACAAAATTATGGTTGAATGGGGCCCCTCCCCCCATATACAGCCCTCCCCCCTGCAACCATTCCAATGTGCCATTACTTGGCTATTTCACCCCATTTACCATAAACACTGTAATGTGCATACTGCTTTACTTCTACAATGATTGCCTGGATTTCATTTAAAACTTTTATTTTACATTTTATAGCAAAAACACTAATAGATATCTTCTAAACAGTTTCACAATGAAAACAGATTTAGCATTAAAACTTCTCTGCCTTTGAAACTCACATTAATTGAAACAGCATTGAAACACACATTCAAAGAAAATGCATCTGGCCAGTAGTGGATAAAGATTAACTTTGGGCCGTTTTCAAATCATAGGCCCCTTGCACACAAAACATACGTGTGTTCTTTGATACAGCTTCCTGATTGTATTAAATTATATTCCTTGTATAATACAGCACACTTGTTAGAGTGCATTTTAAATTTATTGTTTTAAACATTTTTCCAGTAAGCAATGAAACAAAATATATGAACCAATTATGTCAAAACTGCCCAATTCAGAACATTTCCGTCATAAGAGTCTGCTCAAACATCTGTCATTACAATCCTCCAGTACCAATAAATATGCACAATATCTGCAGAAGTAAAAGTCATCTAAAGAATTCCACATTAAAGAGATCTGTAACTAATGAAGAGGTTGCTGCTAGCAAACAACTTTATATTTAATTGTTTCATCTATAAATAAAGTGCCTGTTGCCCTTGAAGAAAAAAATGCCTATGTTACATTAAAAATGATGAGCTAGTAATATTGCAATAGGGAATGGGTGGTAAACTGTAACAGATTCATAGTTACCAAAGGAGGACCTTCTCAGAACTGTTGCAGCATCCATCTACTTTAAAGTAAAACAGTACAGTATCAGCAATCCATCTACATACTGTGGGAGTAGAACCCACAGCCTTCTACATCAAAAGCAAATATACTTCTGTTGTGCTAACAATACAAACAGACCTACCATAAGAAACACTAAAACTTCTCTTCCTGTGAAGCTCTCAGCTCCTTGTAAAAGCCACTTGACACTCAACTATATCTCTCAACTTTGCAGCACAAGAAATCCAGAAAAAGCCAAGATGTATTGGTGGGAACAAAGGCCCAAATCCAGGGACACATTTTAAACACTGCTTGTATAATCTTAGAAAGTTGCTAAAATAAAATGTTTTGTGTTACCATGTGTTTTCTGAAAGACAGGAAGACTGAAACTTAAATGACTATCACCATTATTTAGTGAATTCAGTTCTCATTGATTTGCCAGAAAACCACAACTTTTAAGAGGAACAGACCAAAAGCATGAGCTTAACAGCTAGACATTTGAAAGCTACACACACATATATATACACACAAACAAACACACACACACACACACACACACACACACACACACAAGCACTAACTATATGTTTTGTACCCCGCCTCCCACACACACGTATACTGTCGGCTTCCTGCTTTGCATACATTTAGACCACAAACATGACCGATAAAATACTATATGAAAATTATTCATAGTTCTAAAGTACTGAGTGAGTGTGTGCTTATATTTTCAACTTTACAATCTAATTTTAAGGCGGTTTTGTCAGACAGCTAACTTCTTATCCTGTGCTGACACTGGCAAGCTTAACTCCTGCAGCACTGCTCTCTTGTTATCTGTAAACTCGACATGCATGTGATAAAACCGGCATTTATCTTGGTGACCATGAGCTCATAGTTGTTTGACACACAGATATTTAATAAACGTACTTGCCTGGCTAAATAAATTAAATGTGCTGCCATGTGTGTATTATAGTCCAACCTTAAACTAATTAGAGGCAAAGCATTTATTGTAGTAATTCGCCTAACCAATCAAAACTACTGACTGAACAGTTCAAGCAAGGGTGTTCCTTTGTTATGCATTCATTCATTAATTCTCCGAATACCTACTCAGTCTAGTTGAGGGTCCACACACTGGCATCAATAATAAGCAAATTCCTGTGTAACTTGTTAGCAATAATAAGCAAACTATCCTTACTGTAGTGTAGCCCATGAATGTATTTAAAAAACTGCGTTAGCAGGAAGACCAGAACTGGACCAGAAAGAACTGCCTGGGGCAGTACCTTGCAGAGGCAATAAGAAGCTAAATAAGAAGTACCTTGCTATGGTACTAGGAACTTTGCTGCGGCAATAAGAACGGCAACGACAGTGTAAATAAATTAAATAAGAAGTTCAGCAGACTGTTCAGCTTCAGCCCTTGCAGCAATGTAACTCAATCGTTCACACACACACAAGCAATAAGAAGTTCAACCATTACACACAAAATAAATTAAATAAGAAGTACCTTGTTGGCAGCGGCACTTAAGAATGGGAACGCTTGAACACTCGTTCACACACACACACACACACACACACACACACACACACACACACACACACACACACACACACACACACACACACACACACACACACACACACACACACACACACACACACACACACACACACACAAAATAGACTGGCAGCAATAATAAGCAAACTCCTGTCTAACTTGTTAGCAATAATAAGCAAACTCCCCTTACTGTAGTGCAGCCTGAAAAAACTGCGCGAGCAGGAAGACCAGGACTGGACCAGAAAGAACTGCCTGGGGCGGTACCTTGTAGAGGCAATAAGAAGCTAAATAAGTACCTTGCTACAGTACTAAGAACACATACACTAAATAATGTAATTTGCTGCGGCAATAAGAACAGCAATGGCAGTGTAAATAAATTATATAAGAAGTTCAGCGGACTGTTCAGCTTCAGCCCTTGCAGCAATGTAACTCAATCGTTCACACACACACAAGCAATAAGAAGTTCAACCATTACACACAAAATAAATTAAATAAGTACTTTGCTGGCAGCAGCACTTAAGAATGGGAACGGTTGAACACTCCTTCACACACACTATAGATTGGCAGCAATAATAAGCAAACTCCTATATAACCTGTTGGCAATAATAAGCAAATAAAGCAAACTCCCTTTAATGTAGTGTAACCTGAGAATGTATTAAATTGCACAGGCAGGAAGACCAGACCATCCCATTACAAATTTTTCTTTTTACTTGCAGAGTCTGGAGTTTGCTCTGCTGAGTCCTTTCTGCTCCCTTACTGCTGCTGCTAGCTGCTTTCAAATTACAGACACATTCCGAGAGTCTCTGAACAACAGCCTCTGCTTCATTAAGCTGATGTCACCACGCATGCCTCTGCACGTTGATGCTGCGATGAGTGGTGATGTTATCCATTATTAAACTAGCAAATAAAAATAAAGAAAAAAAAAGGAAAAAATCAGGGAACAAAACTGGAATTGAACGGGGCCACTCAGGAATTCATGGCACCCCATTATTTTGACCTCAAAACCAGTAAATACCAAGGAATTTGGTATGGTTGGGAAGTATGTTTGTTATTCTCTGTGGAATTTCTTAACATTTTTCTACTGGGGAGGTTGAGTGAAGGTACTTCAGTCCTTTTGAGTTCTATAATGGGTTCCAGGATGTTTTTTAACATCTGACTTTCACAGCCTCTCACTAGAAACTCAAGTTGTTCAGGTTTCTCAAAAATGGTTCCATTTCTCTGGTAATTCTAGCTAATCTATAGCCCTGGGACTTCAGTACATTAGACTTGTTTTTTGTAGGATGTAGACTTTTACTGTGGAGTAATAAGTTAACCTTTGTTGGTTTTCTGAATAGATCAGTGGTGATTCTGTTATTGTTGGTGTCCTTGGAAATCTGCATATCTAAGAAAGTGGTTGAAGTATAGCTATGGGAAGAGGTAAACTTCAGGGAGGGGGTTGTTTGTTTGAGGTAAGTGATGAAATCTCCAAGCTGCAAGGTGTCACCTTCCCACACAATGAAGATGTTATCAATAAAATGTAAATAGCTGTGATATACTGTATTGCTTGGAACTCATGTAACAATACAAACCCCTCCAACCACATTACCCTTTATGGTTTCTCACAAGCTATTAATTCACCCACCAGAATCAACAAACTAAATAAAAAAGAAAGCACCTTGGATTGGATTCTAAGTAATAGCCCTCACCAAACTTATACTGCAGGAACCCTCCCAGATGACCTTAGTGACCACCTGCTAACATACATAATCAGACATAAAACCAACCCGACTTTCCCTAACACTATTAGAACAGTTTGCAGCAAAAAGCATTTTAACCCTGAACAATTCCAAACAGATCTTAAACAATGTAACTGGTCATCTCTAAGATCCCTCCCAATTAACAAAGCAGTTGAATACTTTAACTCTACATTCCTAACAATCCTGGACCACCATGCCCCTATGCGCTGTATTAGAATGAAAGCTAAACCTGCTCCTTGGCTCTCAAACAAAACTAGGCAACTAATCATCCAAAGAAACAAATCCTGGGCTAAATGGTGAACTACTAAGAACTCTACTGACCATCTAACCTTTAGACAGGAAAGAAATATTACAAAAAAAGCCATCCTACTAGACAAAAAGAATTACTACCTTCACCTACAACAATCCTCCCTCAAGGAACCTCAAAAGTTTTGGTCTACTATTAATAAACTTATTCATCCAGGAGAGACTATTACCCCTAACCCCTTAGGCGTTAACCCTGACAATTTAATTGAAATAGCCAATGCCTTTAACTCTTTCTTTACCAATACTATCCAAACTCTAGCCAGCCACCTATCCCCTGATATCATTAAACTACAAACTCCCACCTCCAAGGTTCCCCCAGTATTCAAGTTAGAACCAGTACCCACATCATACATTCGCTCCCTTCTCCAAAAGCTAAAACCAACTACCCCCTCAGCTGACAAACACCCATCAGAATTCCTGCAAATAGCATCTAAAGCCATAGCTTACCCCATCTCCATACTGATAAATAGAACCATAAATGAAGGTATAATCCCATCCATGTGGAAAATTTCTCACATTATCCCATTACACAAAGGTGGAAGCTCCAACGAAATGTCTTCGTCCCATAGCACTGCTCTCCCCAATTGCAAAAATAATGGAAAAATTTGTCCACAAACTGCTAATGAACCATCTTCTCCATCACAACCTACTGGCAAACTGTCAACACAGATTTAGACCTTTTCACAGCACCTCTACTGCCTTGCTTTCCTTCACAAACTGTATCAACGAAAACCGCAATAAAAATATCCTCTCCTCTGCAGTCTTTGTTGACTTATCAAAAGCTTTTGACATAGTCAATCACCAAATCCTTCTACACATCCTAAAGTCCCACTCACTAAATCCACTATTCATGAACTGGTTCACATCCTACCTAGAAAACAGACAGCAGGCTGTACTCTGGCAAAACACTCTATCCAATCATCTACCTATCTCATTAGGTGTCCCACAAGGCTCCATATTAGGCCCTCTCTTGTTTTCCATTTACATCAATGACCTCCACTCAGCCATTCCACTCTCCACATGTATTCAATATGCAGATGATTCTACTATTGTCTGCTCAGCCTCCTCTCAGGATGAACTTCAGTCCCATACACAGAAAGCTTTCAATATAGTAGAAAACGGGTTCTCCAACTGCTGCCTCTTACTAAACGCCAAAAAAACTAAACTTTTACTCTTCACACCTACCCAAAAGACTACCCCTTTACACTTCACTCTCACATCTAATAATGGCACCCTTATTTCCCCTGATCTGACCACTAAACTCTTAGGAATCATAATAGACAATAACCTCAACTTTGATCCACACATAAATACCACAGTAAAGCTAGTCAACAGAAAATTAGGATCCGTCTATAGAATAAATGCACCTTCTCTTAAAAATCTTTTAGAATTTCCAATTAAACCATACAAAATGAACAAAGGAATGCATAAGTGTGGGCATTGTAATTATTCTAAATTCATTCAAGTTGGGGCTACATTCTGGATCAGAGGCGTAAAATACTACGTTAACGATAAATGTAATTGTGAAAGCCAAGGCGTTGTTTATCTTGCTACATGTAAAATATGTTCCGCATTTTATTTAGGGAAAATGGAACGCCAGCTAAAACACGGTATATACGAGCATTTATACGTTATCTCAAAACAAACTGTTTCCAACGCCTTGGCAAAACACATAGTTGAAAATAATACACATAGCTTTCTGTTTAATGTAGTTGAAAAAGTTTATAAAAATCCTCGGAGTAGGCCATGGCATCTAAAACTACAGGAACATGAATTGTTTTGGCAACTTAAAACTAATGCGTATGTGCATCCCGGGATCAACGATATGTGTTCTATAAAATGCTTACTTAAACTGAAAGCTCTTGATAGATAAGTGTCTCTCAAGTTTAGTAAGGATATTTGTATTTTTAAATCTATTTATAGGTTTAATGGATTTTATAAATTGTGACCTCCATATATTTCAATTGAGAATTATTCTTGTTGAAAATTCTTTGCTGTAAGTCTTCAAGAGGGCAGTTTTATTTGTCAATATTTTATTGTCTGCCACTTAGTTGGAAAGTAGAAAAGTTTTTCTTTTTCTTTTTATATTGGTAATAATTTTTTGTTTTTTTGTTAAATTTAATGTGACATACTAATTACTTATTTTGTGAGTATTAGTAATAACTAATTTATAGTAATTAGGCAAATTAAATAGGGCTGTTTGTAATTAATTAATCATGGCTGTTTTTTAAGTATATATATTGGTGTCTGTGTGTTTTGAAAACTTGTCTGAAGAAGTGCATCTATTGGTGTGCATGAAAGCGCTAACAAGTACAGAATTTTACTTCTACAACGACTGGCGTTATTTGTTGCTATCCTTTTGTTTTTAGTTTTCGAAGTTTGGTTCGTGTAGTATTTTTGTTTAAGTCCACTATAGCTAGAACTCATTTACTCTCAACCCTTCTTTATGCATCTCCCATCTACACTAACCTCTCCAAAAAGAACCTTAACAAACTAGCTATATCCTATAATGACATTGCCAGGTTTGCTACTAGCTCCCCTTAGAGAACTCATCACTGTCTAAATCTAAAACAACTAGGCTGGCTAGAACTTCCAAATCTGATACAATTTCATCAACTTTCAGTAACTCACAAGGCCCTTAATCAGCCCAACAATACTCCCATACTCTCTAGCTTTATTACACCATATAGTAATCTCCAAAATTTACGATACTCAAACAAAATGCTTATGAATATTACTAAATCTAAAAACTTAGCAGGTGATTCCTTGTTCTCTAACTCTGTTGGAAAACTATGGAATCAATTACCACCTGACCTTACATCTCAGACCTCTCTCCCACTTTTTAAAAGAAATCTAAAACACTACTTCAATAACCACTGGTTATGCTTCTGTTGTAACCCCGACTAACATTTTCTTGTCTCTGATCTTCTACCTTCTCAAATTACAAAACTTCTTAAAATACTTCTATATCCTTTTCTCTCATATAAATTATACATGTATACTAGTAAACTATGACCTACTAAGATTTGTTCCTAATAAGAGTACCTTATTAAAAATTATTCTGCTATATTTTATAATTTTCTTTACCAATTTCTTTAGCTTACACTTTCTGTTATAAGTATAGCTGTTTAAAACTGTTTTTATGTTATAATTATTGCTGCATAAGACTGTCTCTATGCTATTTTTGTTAAATTGTATGTTATTTCCTGGAGCTTTTCTCCCTGGGCCTCTACTGAAAATGGACATATATCCAGTTAGACTAGCCCGGTCAACAAATGTAAAATAAATAAATAAAATAAAAATGTAGTCTGTGTTATTTAACAAAAAGTCCTCCTCCCACTTGCCCAGGGCTATGTTGACTATGCTGGGAGCCATGGCAGCCCCCATTGCTATACCAGTTTTTTTGTTTGTAGTGTTTGCCATTGAAAGAAATTGAAGTCCAGTACAAGATTAATGAGCTTGCTTAACTTTTGCAGTTGTGCCTGTGAACCATTGATTATGTTTCTTAAAGGACTCCATAGCTGCTGTTATACAGTAATTGTGAGGGAGCACTGTGTACAAGAATTCCACATCAGTAGTTAATAAAATACTGTCAGCTTCCACTGTAATGTTTTTTTATTTTCCTCAAAAAATCCGTTGAATCTCTTATGTATGACTTTTTCTTTTCTGCTAAAGGTTTCAGCAAGTAATCAAGGTAAATGGATGTGGCTTCAGTAAGGGAACCTCCACTTGCTACCATCGGTCTATAAGGTGGGTCTTCTCTGTTTTTGTGTGGCTTTGGTATTCCAAAAAAGTAAAGTAATCATGGGCATGGGCTCCATAAATAATTATAAAGATTTTCAGTAATTAGTTTTTCTTCCCATAATGTGGTGAGATTAGTGCTCCATAAATCATATGCTCTTTTTATGTCATCCATGGTAAATAACTCATAAAATCTGTTATCCTTCAGCATGTTCTCTATCTTTCGGTTGTAGCTAGTGGTATCAGTCACAAGTATACCTCCCTCCCTTGTCTGCCTTCATTACACGCCTGGATTTATCACTGCCTAGCTCAAGCAAAGCTTTTCTTTCTCCCTGAGTTAAGTTATAAAGTTTTTTCTTAGGAGGTTTTTAAGGAGTTTCCTGATAACCATCTCACATTTCACTTCGAAAGTAGCTAATGTTACATCAAACATCATCAGTAATTAAAAATGATATAAACATAGCTATTTTGTACAAAGAGCATAGAAAATATAAAAGGACTAAAATCAGAGTTTTACAAATGATGCAGCATAAAGTGGTTAGACTATTAAGAAACAAGTTAAACAAGATATTATACAACAAATATACAATTGCTTGAACATAAATTCAAAAAGAAGTTTCCATAAACAAGGTCATAAACTAGAAATCATAACTATAAAGATGGCCTGAACACCTGACTGACAGTACTATGCACTAAGTGAAACTACACAGTAGATTTCAATTTTATTATGGTTTAAAATTGAAACAGGTCTGTATGAAGCTGGATCTGTTGGGTCATTACCGTCTTTAGGCAATACAAGCACCACAACTTTCTTCAAAGACTTTGATGCTTCCCCTCCTTTCAAAATTCTGTTAAATACAATCTTCCAGATCTTTATCACTTTATTCCCTCCCAAGTTCCAAACTTCCACAGGAATTCCATTTGTTCTTGGAGACTTTCCTGAAGACTGATTATACATCACTGTTTTTATCTCATCTCCTCCAAGCTTAACTGTTAGTTGTTGAGCCTCACCTACTCTGACCTTGGCATAATTAAGTCTTCCATAAATATTTCCATTTGTGGTCTTTCTTTATTTCCACATTTTTCTGCTTCATAAAATTTCTGAAATATCTCTAATACCTCTACAGCAATGGTGCTCAACCTTTGAGAGACCACAGCCTGGTAAATTCTTTTTATAAGACAAGGGCATTTCCAAAGCAGGAGGATGTCAACTTGTCAGCGAAACACATATTATCACATACACATGCCAAATATTTATATATGCAAAGTATGTAATTTAATAAAGAAAAATGTATGAATCTCTCAATTGTAAACATTAATTCCAACACTAATTAATATTTTGAACGTAAAAACATAGCACTTTAACACAGCAATTATAAGTTCTTGAAAAAGTACAACTGAGTTTTTGAAGTGTGGTGCAGCGGTTAGTGTTGTCGCCTAACAGCAAGAGGTTCTCCTGTTCAATTCTCAGCTGGAGCGCCTTCTGTGTGGAGTCTGCATGTCCTCCCTGTGGTCGAGTGACGTTTAAAGACATGCAGGTAGGTGCATGCATGAATGCGTATGCCTTCTTTGAAGGTTGGGCGTCGGGCTGGCATCTCGGCACCATAAAAATCCACTGCCAATCATTAGTGGACCGGAGTTCCGCTGTGGCGACCCCTAACCGGGAAAAGCCGAAATACATTACTAGTTAGGCTAGTGATACTTTTGCTGCTGTTTTCTGTCCGCTAGCTTATTAATTCTGGGATGAATTAAAGTGACAGCTAAGTGGAAACAGTCAGAAAGTTGCAGGTGGTTCCTCTGTTTCATTTTAAGCACAGTCAAGACAGAAAATGCAGTTTCACAAAGATATCAGCTGGAAAAACAAAGAAGAAATATCACTGCTATTTCATGTAAATTTGGATATTCATTTTTTCATTTTTATCCAAAATTTCAAATTACTCATAGAATTAAAAGTACTTTCCAGTCCTTTGTCTGATGATAAGTTAATAAGTTGAAGGGTTTCTTCAGGGAAAGGGCTGTCTTTTTGTGTTCAACAAAAGGGTTCACAATTTGCATATTTTGCCTCTGGGGATCCTCATGTTCGGGACAATACTTTTCAAATGACATCATCATCTTCAAGTGTGCTGCAATAATATCTGAAACTGAATTATGTGAATAGAAATCATCTGTTCAATTATATAACCTGAGTACGACTGAAACATTTCATTGTTTCCTTCTGCAATTATATTAAGCCAGAGTTTGAGTTTCTTTTTGAATGATTCAATCTTGTTCCAAGCATTAAATATTGTATTTGGACCTTGAAGTTTTAAATTCAACTCATTTATGTAAGAAAATGCCAGCATGGCTACCCATTTGTTATCCTGGAAATAATGGGACAGGTCACTCTTCTTATCAATTGGAAATAGCTCTACTTCCTTTTGGAGTTCATATAACCTCTTGAGAACTTTACCACAAGATAGCTAACTTATGAATGGAGAAGATTTTGATGATCAGATCCAATTTCATCGCATAATGCTTTTAACAGTCTTGTATTTAAAGCACATTTTTTTACATAATTAATAATTTTAGCAGACTCATTCAGGACTTCATTAAGCTCAGGTGTCATTTTTTGGAGGTCAGGTTTTGTCTATGAATGTAGCAATGCATTGACAATAAGTTATTGCCCACCATATTTTTAATTTTAATGACTAAACCTGAATTTCTACCTGTAAAACAGTCAGCACCGTCAGTACAAACTCTAACACAATTTTTCCATTCCAGACCTCTCTCTCTCTCCAATGAAATCATTTAAAACTTTGAAAATTTCACTGCTGGTAGTGTGCATAGGTAATTCAGAAACACTTACAAGTCTTCCTCCATGTCACTTTCATCATGGTCAATATATCATACAGATGTAAGTAAAATGCTGCTGTTCTGAATATCTGTAGATTTGTCCAGTTGTAATGCAAACAATTTCAACTTTTTAATTTTTTTCAGTGATGTGCATTTCTGTATCTCCTGCTCTGTCAGATATCCATCTTTCAACTGCATCATTCGACAATCAGAAGTCTTTCATTTTACTTGCTACAGACTGGCCTAATACTTTATTACAAGCAGCTATCAAAGAAGGCTTAATAAGTTCTTCGCCAATGGAATACGTTTTTTTACATTTAGCTATCTGTAATGACATTAAATATGATGCCATCAAAAGTGAAGTGTGAGTGGTTGAAGCTTGGGAAATAATTTTCTTTTCTATTTTAAGTGGATCTCTTTTATGCATAAAGAATTCAATGGGTTTGTTGATTTGATCAGAATGTTTTTTGTTGAGATGTTGAGTAAGTCATGAGCATCATAGCTCCATTTCCCAGAATAGTAGTAAATGACACACTGAGGTCATGGCAATTCGTCAGTGTCAGGACACTGTATAGATCCAAATTTTAAATAGCTGTCCATATAACTTACAAGTGAATGCAGACTTTTTCTTCTGTGTGCTGCTAGTTTTCTTCTCCTTCTGTACATCATGGAGATCGCTCTGTAGGCTTCAGGTGGATGAATCACTATTTGTTGCATCACAAACACCTTCACAAGATTTCTTAACACTAAAATTAAATAAAATCCCTTGTCTTTTATTAATATTAAAATGTAAATCTGTAGGCCTATTTCTTTAAAAAAACCATGGCACTCGAAACAAAGACTTGCACGCTGGGGTAACTTGCAAACCACACAACAAATTATAGCTGTTTCTGAAACTACTGACCTTATCTGCCATTTCCCACCCCTGGCTGACAGATGCCCAAGGTCTGCTCACAAGCTTCAATAAACCACACAGTTATACCAAGAAGAGAGGGCACACCCCCGTATAGACTGCTTTCCTTGGCCATGGACTGGAAGCAAAGTGCAAAATAAAAAAATGAGACTTTGTGATAAACAAGGTCGACAGCTATGAAAATAAACTAATATGCTGTGTTGATCATTTCCAGTACAAAGGAAAGTAACAAATAAAAGAATACCATATTTAAAATAATGCAATTAAAAGATGTATTTTAAAAGCAGGACTGTAAATGTCTCTCCCAAGTCAAAAAAGTTGGCAACACAACAAACGTTACTTGGCCTTACCTTGTGTAACTGTTGGCAATGTGTTCAGCAGAACCATTAGGAACATCGTGAGTTGGAATTTTATGCGTAATTTTGAGTGGTTTGGAATTTTATAACTTTGTCTACCTTCTTGGATTTTATTTTACATATCTTGGAATTTACAGAACTCTACATGAACTGTTTGTCAAATCTGGAACTCATTAAATGTACTTCTAAGCTGTTCATGGTTTGGGACACTGGTTGTTTTTTTGATTTGACTGGTTTCTACAGTGCTTTACTTATCACCACACAAATACTAATTATTTACGTAAGCATTAGGAACACATACAACCATCCTAAGGTCTGCTGAATGAACTTCTTCAGCTAGAAACTGGGATTATTCTTCCTTCCATAACTGTTAACTCCGGAGCCTGGCCAGAGACAGTTCCCAATTTTGGGGATAGAAACTGCTGCCACATGCTGACATCCACCAGTGGCATGTGCTCTCCCTGCTTTGGTGCAAGTAACATTTCCGTGCCGGTCATAGAGGTACGTGCAGGTTCGGGTGATTCCCCCCAGATATCCAGAGCAAGTACAGAGCCTTCCCATCGCTGATGCTACCACTGACAGGAAGACAGTGGAAACTGCTACATGCTGCCTGTCTCTCTGGCATGACACTCACTACAGTTACAATGATGTTACACCACTGGCAACTGATTAAAAGAATGCGAGACTCATAAGGGACACGCATTATTATGAAGAAATTAAAACAGACTGCAGTTTTTGAAAAGTAGGTTGCCTGGTGTAAAGCTGTGCAATCTTATTTGTTAAACATCAAAGCAGCCATGCATCAGTGAGTGTTGGGTGGTAGGGAGCAGGTCAGCTTTATGATCATTCACAGTCTCCCCTTTTCAGGGTAAGTATGCCCCCACACACAAAGTTTCCCTCATCTAACAATGCGAATACCTTGGGACAGTGATGGCGTGGTAGACATAGAATCCAGGTTTAACTGTTGGTGCTACAATAAGGTGTCACCCAGGACATATCCTTCCTGTACCATGGATCTGGGATAGTATTATAATTACTGAGCTGTGCTGCAGTACTGCATACTCCTCAAAGACCTAATATAGCTCACCTCCAATTAAAGCTTGTGTCAGTAACATTCATCTTAATGAAGTTATTACTAAGATATTCCATTAAAAACTGAATATTTACAGTTCCAAAAATGGGATAGATATCTGTCAATTGACATGTCTTGCAAAGAGATTGTTTTACAATCCTTCATCAAGATTGTGTGTTTTGTCTGCTGCTCATATCTTTATTTTTTAAGACGTGACCAGCAAGAAATCAAGTAATGAAACAGGAGTAAATTTAAATGACCCACTCCGCCCATTGCTAATGTTGAAGTTTACCAATTAATGTAATTAAGTGCCTTCAGTAATGTTATATCTCCTTAAATAAATCAAATAACATTTTTAAGAAGTGATTGATTCCAGTTGCCTAGATATCGACTGCTTAGTAACAATATATTCCAAAAAATTAATATTTTTTGATGTGGGATCATCCCATACATTCAGCAGAGATTAAGGGCAGAAAATAGAAGTTATGTTCTTACCATAACGTTCCATGTTAGTTGTCTTCTTCTCGCCTTCTTCTTGCTGGATGGGTTCGGAGCCGACCTCGGCTCCGACTCGGCCACTCTAAAAGCTCGAGAGTTGGTTCCACCGGCTCGAGGCTCCCCTTATATCCCACAATGCTAGGCGAGAGTTACCTCAGATCTCGTTTGTAAGCTAACCCAGCTCATACCAAAAACAGTATAACAGTGAAACAGAATCCACCTCTAACAGCAGGAAGAAAAGGGTGACCTATATCCTGAAACAAGAAATATGCATAATAGCATATGACTAAGAAAGAGGTGGTAGAAAGAGAGGTCACGATCACAACTCCTCTAGGTCTGTCCAGGCCAGGGGAAGGAGGGTGGGGCGTTAGGAGAAGGCGAGAAGAAGACAACTAACATGGAGCGTTATGGTAAGAACATAACTTCTATATGTTAAGTTGTCTATCTCGCCTTCATTCTTGCTGGATGGGACCGTCCCTAGCACCTTGTCCCGGGTGGCCTAACGGAACAGACTCCTGAGAACAGTGGAACCAAAATTAGCTCTATGCCTAGAAGCTAAATCCAACTTATAATGGGAAATAAAAGTGTGAGGAGTAGCCCAAGTAGCCGCTGCACAAATGGTGTCAATAGGCAGTCTGTCTTGGAAGGCTAGAGAAGTAGCCAAAGCTCTGGTGGAATGGGCTTTAGGTTTATTAGGCAGTTCTTGGTGTCTAATTTCATAAACAAGGGTAATCAGAGATGTTAGCCATCTGGATAAAGATACCTTTGAAACTGGAAGTCCCTTTCTGCTTTCCGCATAGGAGACAAACAGCTGATCAGATTTTCTGAATAGTTTCGTCCTGTCCAAGTAGTACCTTAATTGACGATGAACATCCAGGTAGTGTAATTTCTGTTCAGACCTATTTGAATACTCCGGAAAAAACAGGGAGGTCAATGCATTGGTTTAGATTTGATGTTGATACCACCTTAGGCAAAAGGACGGGTTAGTTCGTAAGGAAACTCTGTCCTTATGGAATACAAGGTAAGGAGAGCGACAACTGAGTGCTTGAAGTTCTGAAATTCTTCTAGCTGATGTGATAGCCACCAGAAAAGAGTTTTCCATGATAATAGCTTTACGGAACATGAAGCTGCAGGTTGCAAAGGGGAAAGAATCAAAGAAGCAAGAACTAAATTTAGGTCCCAAGGAGAAGGAGGATTTCTGACAGGAGGTCTGAGAAGAAAAACTCCTTTCAAAAAGGCTTTGCAGAGTTTGTGGGACATTAGGGCAGATTCAGAAATACCCACATGGAAATTAGAAATAGCCAATTGAACCTTAAGAGTAGATGGAGATGAACCTGCATGGAAGAGTTCAGCAAGAAAATCAAGGACTAGTTGGATGGAAGCGGTGAAAGGATCTATGTCCTTTCCTTGTGCCCAATATGAGAAGCGTTTCCACTTACTCAAATAAATCTTCGAGTGGAAGATTTATGGGAAGCTATCAAAATATCTCTAACAGAGTGAGATAATTGAGGAAGCCTGGCTACTGTTGGAAGTGGAGGAACCAAGCAGTGAGGTTCAGAGAGGGGAGGGCGATGAAGCTGACCCGACTGATGGATCAAAAGATCTGGAACCAGGTCCAGGTTCCACGGTCGCTCCAAAAGAAATCGATGTAGAAAGGGGAACCACACTTGTCGAGGCCAGTAAGGCGCAATGAGGATCAATGAGGCCTTCTGAGCGATAGCTTTCTGTATTACTTGAGAGATCAGTGGGAAAGGAGGAAATGCATACAGAAGTCCCGGGGCCAAACTTGGACTAGTCGTCCCTGCTGGGTTGGCCTGGTAAAGGGAATAGAGTGAAGTATTCTCTGCACTTGCTGTTTTGGGGAGTAGCAAAAAGATCGCAGCAAGGCTGACCCCACTTGAGAAATATCTCTCTCACTACAGAGTCTTTCAGAGACCACTCGTGAGGCATAAGAATAGCTCTGCTCAACTTGTCCGCAATGTGATTGGACTTCCCAGGGATGTGCGTTGCTATCAGAAAACGCTGAGAAGAAATCGCCCATTGCCACAGTCTGAGTGCTTCTCGTCACAGGGGGTATGATCTGGTTCCGCCTTGTTTGTTGATGTACCACACTACAGACATATTGTCTGTCTGGATTGCAATCGTTCCCAAGGGAAGAGAGTCTTGAAGGGCTTGCAACGCTAAAAGCACTGCTCTCATCTCCAGAACATTTATGTGCAAGTGGCATTCGTTTTGTTGCCATGTGCCCTGGACTGTCCTGCCCTGATAATGCCCCACCCGATCAGGGAGGCATCCGTTGTCAGAGTAGCAACCGGAGGAGGTGGAACAAATGGTCTCCCAACAGGAGCTGGGGGGAAGACATCCACCACATGAGATGCTTTTTGCACGCTTGCGTGATCATAATGGTGTGAGACATTGGAAGTTCCTGGTATGACCATTGAGAAAAGAGCATCCACTGAAGGATCCGCATGTGGTATCTGGCCAATGGGAGGAGAGGTATGGCGCTGCCATAATTCCCAACACCTTTAGAACTAACCTGGCTTTGGCTCTGTTGTTGTTGAGAAGTAGTGACACCAATTTTTGAATGTCTGATATCCTTTGGTTCGTTAGTGTTGCAGACATGTTTACAGTATCTAAATTTGCCTATGTAGGTAATAGTACGACAAGGCGACAAAACAGACTTTTCGCAATTTATTGAGATACCCAATTTTGACAGGCGAAAAGTGTAATCTTTGGCCATCAGAAGGAGATGCTTGGTGGGAGCTGTGAGGAGCCAGTCGTCCAAATATGGAAACACCTGGAATCCTTGTCGTCTCAGGTGAGAAGCTACCACTGCCATGCATTTGGTAAACACCGGGGCAGTGGTGAGACCAAAGGGCAGGGCCCTGAATTGAAAATGACTGGTTCCCAGCCTGAAGCGGAGGAATCTTCTGGAGCGTCTGTTCATTTTTATGTGATAGTACGCGTCCTGAAGGTCTATAGAGCACATCCAGTTTCCTTTTCCCAATAGGGAAGAATGGATTGCAGCGTGACCATCCGAAATCTTGTTTTCTTGACCGATCTGTTCAAGATACTGAGATCCAAAATTGGTCTCCAGTCCCCTGTTTTCTTTGGAACTAAAAAGAACCTTGAGTAGATTCCGGATCCTTGTTGGTCTGCTGACACTGGCTGAATAGCTCTTTTTGCAAGCAGTTTTGAAATTTCCAAAGCTGCTATATCCCTTTGAGCGGGTGGAACATCTGGAAGGGATTTTTTTGACTGATTTGGAAAGCGAAGAAAGGGATAGAATAACCTTGAAATGATGGACTGTACCCATTTGTCTTGTGTCAAGGATAGCCAGGCTTCTGGGTACAGTGACAATCTTCCCCCGACTGCCTCCGAAGATGGGCAGTCGGGCAACACCTCAGGGATGCTGAAAGCGCTTATCGGAGGAAGTTTCTCGATTGCCCTGGTTCTGCGGACCCCCTCTGCCTCTAGGGGCGTCTACCATTGTTGTTCCCCCTCTGCCTCTGGCGGGAACCGACTCTGCGTCAGGCGAAGTCCCTTGAGAATGTTTGCGGAACCACATCTTTCCAGCCTTCTGGGCTTTGGCGTAAGGCCCAGAAGGAGTCGGACTCCGGCGGCAGAAAGGGTCTTGCCATCAGTCTCGCACCTAGTCAGGGTTTCTTTCACTTGAGGACCAAAGAGATGATCCATCAAAGGGGAGTTCGTGAAAGACGTCTTGAAAGGTTCCAAAATTGCATAGCCGCATCCAGGCGTGCCTACGTAAGGCTACCCCTGTTCCTGCGGCTCTGCTCGCTCCATCGGCCGCATAAGAGAGGAGGCATGGAGGAGTTGGAAATGGAATTAGGATAGCCAGCTGCGTGTTCATTTTTCTTGGAACCCGCAGCTGTAGGGTCCTTCAACATCTCACTCGCTTCCTTGACCAAGTCCCTTTGAAGACGAGTGAAATGGCACAGGTAATTCAGACGCATGGTAAAAGTCGCTGAGGAGAACATCCGCTTCCCGTACCTATCCATGGACCTAGATTCCTTGTTAGGTGGATGGACAGGCACTGAAGGATCAGCCAGTTCCTTCTTTGTGGCGGCAGCTACCACCATAGCATCCACAGAAACTCCTTTTGATAAAAATTGCTTGTCTGATGGAGCTGTGATGAATTTGGAGGGTCTCCTGGGAGTGGGGTCCACTGAATCAGGAGCCGTCCATGCCTTCTTAGCTACCACCTGCATGAGGGGGTCAAAGGGGGGGGACACCCAGGAGGTGGAAGGACGAGAGCCAAATGCCTCAAGATACACAGATTCATCCTCTGAAGGGTTGAGGGCTGGCCAATTTCCCCTCTGTTTAAGGATCTCCAGAATGTCTGCAAATGAGACATCTTCAGAAGGGAACGGGAACCTCAGAATCATCCAGATCTGTGTCCGGCGTGATAGACTCAGGTGAGTCAATGTGCTTCCTCTTGCACTTCCTTTTCCGAGGGGGCTCTTCTGCCAAATCAGGAGAGGCCTCGGAAGAGGATGAAATCCCCAAAGGGGGCTCTTGAGGAGCTGGCTCTCTGCGGTCCGGAATGAGGGAGTGAGTCGACTTACCCTGAGGCAGTATAGAGGGAGGGGCTGACGGAACCGACTGTGGAGTAGAGCCAGGCTCTAACACACTCCGCATGACCTCGAAAGCACCCCTGTCAGGCAGAGCCAGAGGTCCCGCTCCGAGGAGCTAAGGACCCCTCGGCACCGACAGTGATGGCTCGAGGCCGATGTCGGAGCCGAACTCACCAGCGCCAAGCACCGAGAGGGAGAGGGTCGGACAAGGGTCCGATGCCACTCAAGTCGGCGCCGAGATTCCTCCAGGACGGAGCCGGCGGAGCTGAAGACAATTGTCTCGGCTCGGTGACCACAGTCTCGGTTCCGACGACCCGGCTCCAAACTCAAAAGAGTCGAAGGAGGAAAGAGTTGATGGACGGGGCAGGCACCGACTGATGAGTCGGGCTCTGAAGCATCTGGGCTAGTGCCTCGGACTTGAGTAGTCGACTCACCACCCTCTGAAGGTCATGATCGAAAGCCTCGATGACCTAGAGGAATGAGACCTTTGGCTCCGTTCAGACAGCAGGGGAGAACCTGGAGCGAATGAACGGAGCCAAGAGAAGGTGACCTAGACCTCTTTCTGGTTGTCGGCTCCGAAGATCTTGTCGGAGCCGACATGGGTACCTCGATAACCTCGGCTCCGGCGAGCCACAGAAACTGTGGACTGAGCCTTATCGGCTCCAGCGAGCCGATAAAGGCAAAGGTTGAACAACCTGAGGTCTCGGCTGCGAAGACCTTGATGCCTTAGAGGGCTTCCCTGTTGAGACAGACAGGGAATCCTCAGGCTTCAACAAGCCTCTCAGAATTAGCTTGTTTTCTTTCCTGCAGGACCCTGGGGCTGAAGCCATGGCAAACAGCACAGGAGTCCTGCAGGTGCAAACCCAGACAATAGACACAAGAGTGTGGCGTCTGTCAGAGACATTTTCTGACAGCACGCATCACACTTCTTGAATCGAGACCTTTGCTTCTTTTGACATAGCCTAACTGGTGAACACAAACACACACTCAAACACACCAGTTATACCCTGTCAGAATAACAATTTTAGTAAAGATACTAAAATAAAGTACAACAAACTGTAGCAAATTATAGTAAACTACACAAACACTCCTAGGGAAGAAGGCCTAAGGCCCAAGGGAAGAACCAAAGTTCTTTTAAACAAGAAACGGAAAAATTAGGTCGGGATAAAGTTCTATGAACTATACTAATTTAAGAAGAATTAAACTGAAAAGGGGAAAAGAGTAACTTTTAATAGAAAAGCTAAAACTCACCAGGAACCGGTAGAAGCAACCAACCTCGAAGCTGTGCGAGATCTGAGGTAACTCTCGCCTAGCATTGTGGGATATAAGGGGAGCCTCGAGCCGGTGGAACCAACTCTCGAGCTTTTAGAGTGGCCGAGTCGAGGTCGGCTCCGAACCCATCCAGCAAGAATGAAGGCGAGATAGACAACTTAACATCACAAATTTACAGACTTCTAGATCAGAGGTGCTAACCCACCAGTCATACAGTCTTGAACAGCCTCACCATATAGTGATTGATGAAAGTTAATGAGGTGGCATATACCGGCATTAGCTTGAAAGTGTAGCAGGCAGGGCCATTCTTTCTGGAATTTCTCGAACTCCTCGCTGAATGCTCTTGTTCATTATTTCCAGTCTGTGAGACAGGCTGGTGCCCTGAAAAGAGATCGAGCATGGATTTTTGTAGATGGCACTGGACTTGGGTTCACTGTTTTGGTAGCCGAACAGATGTGGCAGTTGCAGCCTGCATGTTCATCTGAGGAACAGCTAGTTAAAGACAGTTCACCAGTCAGCACGCATGATGCTGCTGAGACCAGGAGGGATCTGATGAACAAAATAAAGGTAAGCAGTGTATCTTTTCAGATAGAACTTAATAGTGCTCGAGGAGGAGGAGAATTGCTAATGTCAGTATGTAAATACTGGTACTGTGTAGGCTTGCCACCTTTTTATATTTCTCCACTGGAACATTTTTTTATGTCAGTGTGAAATTTTGTAGGGCAGACCATATCCATAACCAGTGCAGATGATTGTGCCACACCTTATTGCTAAAATAAAAACTCACCCTTGCAGTAATCAAATTAAATACATTGTTTCACATAAAATTATGATGGTTCAGCTACAAAAGTTTTGTTTTATGCTGCTATTAGTAGAAACTGTGGCAGTACATTGTGCTAAAATCTCAGGACATTTACACCTTTTCATGCCTCCCTTTCAACTACCCAAATAGGGACTGTCCTGTTCAAAGAGGGAAAGGTGCCAACCCTAGTGCTTGATTTAATAAAATTTGGTATGTGCATTTATTAAGGTTCTTTCAAATTGAACATAATCCTGCTGCTATGTCACAATAATGTGGTATAAGGAAACTGCATTTTCAAGTGAAATTTAGAACTAGTGTGAGTTGGAAAATTAAGTTTGCTTGTGGGTGAGTGTCCTCTTTACAGTCTGAGTAACTGCATCTGAGTTAGATTTAGTTCAGTAGTTATGTTTGAAAACTGGTTAAGCTGGTCCCTTTTAGTCACTCTTGGGCATAAATTAATTTGTGGCACCATACCAAAAAATTTTTTCGGAATAATCAGTTGCCTGAAATGTAATATTTGAGTTGGGAAGCTGACTAACTGAAGGTTAACACCCTGTGAGAACGTTTGTTCTCCAGTCAGGTGCCAATCTACAGGTCACTAATTCTCTAAAGTATAACAACAGACAGTGCTTCTCAACTGATCATGGCCTGGTATAATTGATGCCAGGGCCATGGCCCGGCGGTTGAGAAACACTGCTATAAAGCCTATATTTCTTACAATTAAAAAATAACTTTTTTACTGTAATATCTCTAACACATACAACAGCCTGTGATCAGAGCTTTCCCACATTTAAAATACCCGACTACATAAAACTGCTTTTACATATATAACATGCAGTTTACATCAAGAAATGTTTTATAGAAACTTTTCTCCTTTCGTTTCTTTCTAAACATGAATGACAAAGTGGGGTACATGCTTTACAGTCAACCTGCATGTTTAACAAAGTAAACAAAAGTCCAGTCTTTCTCAGTGACTTTTTCTTGCACAGACAAATTTCACAAATGTGGCTGATGCTTTATAGTCTCCCATGTATTCACTAATTTCAGTGTTGCTGGTCTTCGTCTTATTCTCTTTCATCTCCCAACGCCAGACTGGTTGAAGTCCAGGGTACACCTGATTCTTCTAGTCAAGCCATGTGTTTTTTTTTCAGTCTCTCAAGCATTTTCCTCAGGAATACTGGAAAAGGATTCAAATGCAAAGTATCCCTTATGAGCTTTATTGCCAGAAGAATGAAAAGCAAAGTCCCCTTCTGTTTGCTTGCTCACTTTTTGTTGTAGGATAGACTT